>NC_135626.1:1800000-2055000 GCF_053574225.1 Canis aureus | reverse complement strand
GACTTTGGGTTCGTGGTCCTTTGGGTGTTGCATTCATCAAGCTCACAGAGAATGGAATCAGACCTGGGCGTATCCCATTTCTCTTAGAAACTTTTGAGCTTCCTTTTTTTCCTTCGTTCTTCTCCAGAGTGTGGGTGCTGTCATGCTTCCAATCTGCTCATACAGACTACTCAGATTTGATCCACTTTAAATGGTGAGGTCCAGTTTGGTCCTGGAAACTTTTTATGATACCATATACATGGAACAATTTATTGATTCATTTGACTGTCACTGAGAGGATTTACTTATAAAAGGGTCAAGTGGATTACACTTTAAAATGTCTCTACAACCTGACCTTAAAAAGACTGACTTATTAGTGGCTGCATTTTCTGATTTTTTTTCCCTGTTTGTGTCTGTCTTTGGTGGCAGAAGCTATCTAGGAGAGTAGATTTGATTTTATGCCTTAATTGAATGAGAGGCTGATAAGTGTAGTGTCCGTAGAATATGAGCCAGGCACCATACCAAGTAAAGAGGAGGTGAGAAAAAGTGGATTCTACCCTTCCCCTGAAGGACCCTACTGTCTAGTAGGCTATAAGGGCAATGCACGTTCAGGTCATTTTGTTGGTTTGTAGAACAGTGGTGTGGCCAGAAATTGGTGATGTCTCTGAAAACTAAGATCTTTGGGTAGTGATGCCACAGTGTAATCACAATTCTGCAATTTCTTGTCCTTTATGCTATGAAGCCATAGAAGGTAGTAAAGTTAACAAGAGTGATACCGAGAAAGCCAAGTGGGAAAGTCTTGAAGCTGCCTATAAAGAAGATCATCTTTTAAGTTTGTTTTAGATGTGTGCTTTTTCTAAGAGTCACTGTTGATTTTTGGATTTTTATACCTCTTGCTCAGAAAGGTCAGTTTCCATATTTCTTAGTAACTTGGCAGTCTGGGATTGTAGATGGAAACGTAATTTTCCCATCCACAGATAAAAACTCTCAATCTCTTCAGACCCTAGGAGCTGATTGTTTAGCATAATAGCAACAAAGCACCCTGCTGAAGCAGCTTTCTTCAAGAGTGCATCAGAATCCACAAATGCCATGAAATGTAGCCATTTTGATGGACAACATTATAGATTTTGAAAAGATTCATTGATAGAGTTCAGATGTATAAATGCATCCCAGATTAAACATCTGCTTCCTTGTATATGTTTAAAAATGTGCTGTTCTTGATGATTGGCTTGGTTTTAATTTTTCAAGGATAGGGTCATGCATGGGTAAACAACAATCCTAAAAAAGTATGTCACGTGTTGCTTCTCATGTTGTAACTTGTGTTGTTACAAGTCAAACTTATCACTTTAAATGTCAAAATTCATGCTTTTGAAAGTATTTGCTGAAGAAAAACCACCTTGTACATAAGGACTGCTGTTTTGCCATACCTATATCATGAATCGTCCTCCCTGCCCCCCGCCTGCTCCCATTCCTAGAAAAGGGTGAATTTAAGAATGCGATAGGGTTGGACTGGCTTCTTAATGAAAACTGTATTTCAGAACCTTAAACATTTAGCTAAACTCAATTGAAAAATTGATACATTTTCTGACTTAAGGCTTTTCTTTTAAGTTGAAGATTTTTTTTCCCAATTTGGTCACTCCCCAGCTGTTACAGTTATATAGAAGGAACTCATTAAAAAGACAAATTCTTTTTGAGCTATTCTTTCTGAAAGCACGCCAAGCTATGCAGCTACGTTGTTACTACTACTTACTTGAATCTAACGCCAGGAAATGGTAATTATGCAATCCTTACTTACACATTCTTATTAGAAATGTTCTCCTGGTTTTATTCTGGCTCCAAAAAAGCCCTGCTAGATTTCAGACATCTGTGAATACTATTGGATGGTCTTGTTTCTTGTGAATTACTCAATGATTGTAACTAAGTGGACTGTGGCTGATTTTGAGCACTGTAGTCTGAGTCTTACCTTTAGTCTCACGTAACCAACCGGTGTCTGTTGCTCATCGGGGCAAGTCTGTAGTCATTAAGTCTTGTTTCTTCTCCCTCCTAGGTTGCTCCCTAGTCTTCTATTTCCCTCTGCATTCAACTCTCAGCTTTCTCCTGTGTACTCTTCCTAATGGTCTGTAACCCAATGACCTTATAATCACTACTCTCCTTAAGATGGCCAGAGATAGCTTTCTAAAACCTAAATCAAATCACACCATTTCTCTTCAGTCGAAACTCTTGATGGCTTGCTGGTGCCTTCAAGATTGACTCCAGATTTCTTAAAACTTGGATTTCAGGCCCTTCACAGTCTTGACCTTGGCTCAGTTTCCAGCTTGGTTTCCTACCACTTTTCCCTTCATAAGCAGACATAGAACATCTCACCATTTCCCAGCATGGATTGCTTTCTCCCACCTCTGTTTTTGCCGAAGCTATTTTTATGATTGATATGCCTTCCTCAAGCTTCTTCCTCCACCCACCCCCCCAAGTATACTTCTGTTCAGCATTAATTGCCCTGCTTGTATCACTTCCTCTGTGAAACTTGCCCTGACTGAATTAGTCACCCTATCTCAGCACTTGGAGAGCACTTGGAACATTGACTCCTTACATTGTATTATTTGTCTGTCAATCTGAACTCTTCAAGTATAGGAATGACTATAGTCAGTGTTAGAGGCTGAGAAGATCTCAGCAGCTAGGATAAATTACGGGCCGGTGAATAATTGTGAGTATGAAGTACGTAATACACAGACATAATTGTTAAGGAGTTCAGATTACAGAAATCAGAGTCAGAGGCAGGAATGACAGTGGTGATGTAGAGCATAGACTTTGGGGCCAGACTGCTTTGGTCTGAATTCCAGCTGTCATTTACTGGGATTTATCTCTTTGGGTTTTGACTTCTGCATCTATAAACTAGATATAATCATAATAAAGACCTCCTAGGGCCTTTGTGAGTTAAATGATGTGAAATGTGTAAAAGTGCTCAGGATCATACCTGGTATCTAATAACCAATAACTATATAGTGCCTCCCCTGACTAGGGGCAAATTTAAGGTAGCAGGATAGCCTGGTATGAGTGCTTTTGTTTTGTTGGGTATTAGGATTATGTTGGATAACCTTTGCCTCCAGAAGTTGACAGGTCCTAAGAATTCTGGGAAACATTTCCTTTCTTAAGCCCATGCTGTTCTAGAGCAAAATTAGGTAAGTCGCAAAAGGAAGAGAGAGTAAAGGTGAAGTAAGTAAAGGTTAAGTAAAGGTGAAGAGATATAATCAGAAACAGTTCCTGAGTATATTCTAAAATGTACTGAAAATATGAAAACTCTTTAAATGGTGATGAAGGGGTTTCAAATAACTAATTATTTTTAATTTATTTTATTTCAGTTGTGAAATCTGTATATTGAGGCTTTGCATGTTCGAAACCTCAGAAATTTAGTAATGTGTCCCACTGTCCTTGTAAATTAGCCCTTTTGGTCACATATAGTGCTTTGTACTATTGTGTTAGCTTTCATTTTTTTTAAATGTAGTAGAATTAAGAGTCCTCTGGCTACCATAATTTCAAACTGTCTAACTTTGGTCTGTTTAAGATTTCAGATGTGAAATAGGATGAAGGCCAGACTGTGGACTAGTCTGTATTGGGTGTGCATATGTATATAGCAGGTGGGGGTTGGTGGGTAGAAATGAAAAGGTATTTACAAAAGAACTAAGATGGTCTTTTTAAAAATCATTGAGCTTAATGAAGCTCATTTACTTATATATCAACCTTGTGAAATATGTGATATGATATTGTTTCATGTTGCTTTTATTCCTGGAATATTCTTGTCTAGCAGTTTGTCTAGTAAATACTCATCTCTCAAAACTCAGATCACACGTCACCACCTCTGAGGGGTCTTTCACATTCTCTCAGTAAAACTAACAGTACCTTACTTTTCCTTGACCCTACTTCTGTCAGAAAACCTAAAACATTTTATTGCATGTAGTTGTTTATATATCCTCTCCCTCCTCTAGGCAGGAAGTCAGGGATTCTTGCCTGCTTCACATCCATATCTCTAGCACCTGGTACTATGTGTGGATATTAGTTGGCCAAATATTTGGTATATAATAATAAATGATTATTTGAATAGCCTTCACACCGTGATCTTTGGGTTCAGAATTTGAATGAGGTAGAACAAACCAAAACATATATTTATTAAATCCTATCTTACCTAACAGAGGCTTTTAAGATTCTTGCATTTGAATGTATTTCAAACATAATGCCTCTTTAGTAACATCCCATTTTAGAAGTGTAAACTGTAAATTGTTGAGAACATTATTTTTATCAGAGAACTCTTCCAACCTCCCAGATACTTATCATTTCTAGAGATCTAAACTGCTGGTAAATTGAGAAGTATTTCTGAATTTCTAAAATATATGTTATAATAAACAGATTTAATGGCAGCTAAAATCTTTGCATTATTCATGTCTCACTTAAAAAAAAAGATTTTATTTATTTATTTGACAGAGAGAGAGAGAGCATGCACACAAGAAGGGGGAGCAGTAGGGAGAGGGAGAGGCAGGCTCCCTACTGAGCAAGGAGCCTGATGCAGAGCTCTACCCCAGGACCCTGGGATCATGACCTGAGCCAAAGGCAGACACTTAACCAACTGAGCCACCCAGGTGCCCTGTCTCACTTATTTCTTACAATTACCATCGTCCCTACAAATTTTAAGTGCTATGCTCTTTTCTTCTCTTTTTTCTTTTTCTTTCCCCAAAGAAAAGTTGAATTAAGTATCCCCATATTATAGGAAATCTGGCTTTGAAAGGTCCCTCTGGGCAAAGGCTTTACTTTTTCAGCCTCATGGTTTTTCATCTGTAAAACAGGAAATAATACTAATTTTGTAAAACTGACAGGAGAAGTGGGTGTGATGTATACATAATACCCAAATTCGTCTAGTTCAATAAATGTTTTCTGATGTAGCATGAGGAAAATGAAGCGAAGAGAAGATTTTACTGTTTCCATGTAATTCATGATGTGTCTGGTATTGCATTAAGCCTTAGAATATAGATAAGTCTTTAATGTGGATAAGGAGCCTGGAGTCTAAATGATAAAAAGTATTCTCACATCACTCCCCAATTTCCCATCACAAGGCAGATAGAACAGCTATTTGTTCTTTCAGTACCCTCCAGACAAGCCATGATTTTTCCTCTAAGATTCTGAAGACCATAGCATCCAATCTAGGGCACCTTTGAGAGTGAAATGGGCACCAGGATTACACAGAAATAATGAGCAAACCAGGATGTCCTGGGCAAGCTGGCACATTCAGTTCCTGTAACCTAAGACCCTGTGATATAACAACACAAATCTTGCCCTCTACTGCTGCAATTGGAAAGTGAAGTGGGAGAGAAGCATTAGCTTCATTCGGCATGGAGGGCTACCACTGCAAAGTTGTAGCTGCAAGAGTATTTGTAGCTGTGGAGACAGAATCCTAATCAAGTAGGAACCAAGAATAAGATTCTCATTTGTAGTCAACAAAGCTGCAAGCTGAGGATTGTGGGAAGAGCTTAAGCTCCAGGGATAGATGGACTTGGGTTTGAATGTTAGCTTTTCCATTCACTGTCTACTTGTAGTTGGGCAAGTTACTTCAATGTTGTACCTGAAACTAATTTTATTCCACTTTTAAGGTTCAGTTCATACCTAAGAGATTGATAATCTTTATAACACATAAGATTACTGGCAGGATCCTTGAGCTTATGTACAACTTCTAGAACAGGATGTGATGCATATTGGCTGCTTTGTCAGTCTCTTTCTGCTGTTACTTCATAGAGCAGATGACCACTGGTATACGAGGAACATAATGAAGGCTAAATCAGAAGAAACTTCTATATAGTTAGATACTTTAAATTATATACATAATTCTTATATTTATTAGTAATGTAATATATAGTAAATTTTTGACAGAAATGGCTGATACCACATTTATACAAACTTTAATAGTTTCTTCCTTTCACTTTTATATCAAGAATAACTATTAAGGGGGCACCTGGGTGGCTCAGTTGGTTAAGCGTCTGCCTTTGGTTCAGGTCATGATCCTGGGGTCCTGGAATTGAGCCTCTGTGTTGGCTTCACTGCTCAGCAGGGAGTCTGCTTCTCCCTCTCCCTCTGCCTCTTTCCCACCGCTCATGCTCTTTTTCTCTCTTTCTCAAATGAAAAAATAAAATTAAAAGAAAAAGGAGGGACGCCTGGATGGCTCAGCCGTTGAGCATCTGCCTTTGGCTCAGGGCATGATCCCAGGTTCTGGGGATCGAGTCCCACATGGGGCTCCTTGCAGGGAGCCTGCTTCTCCCTCTGCCTAGGTCTCTGCCTTTCTCATGAATAAATAAATAAAATCTTAAAAAAAAAAAAAAGAAAAAGGATAAATATTAGGGTAACTGGCTGCCTCAGTTGGTAGAGCTTGTCATGTTTGGTTATGAGTTAGCCCCATGTTGGGTGTGGAGCCTAATTAAAAAAAAAAAAGAGTAAATATTGATTCTCTGATAAATTCAGGTCTCCTTTGGCTCATGCTCTCACTATTTCCTATGAAGATTAAATAAGAAAACCTGTAGACTATTAGCACTGTTCTTGGCAATAGTAAGTGCTCAGTTAATGCTTTTTTTTTTTTCCTTCTAAAACTCCAGATTATCATCTAACCATTTTTCAACACCATCATTCACTGGATGTTCCTGTGTGCTAGGTACTCCACTAGACACTGGCACTGGATACAATCCCCACCATTCTTAACTAGGTCAAGTGGAAAAGACAAATCTGTAATAAATATATTCCATCAACTTTTCACATTTTACATCTCTGAAATTAGGATACACCTTATAGTTGATGGTAGTGGTTTTTTTCCCCTATTAGTACTGAAAAATAATAGTCTTCTAATCAGTGCGTGCTTACATACAATGATACACAACAGATTATTGCAGTAAAAAGTCATACTTTCATTGTGTACAGGAAAATGGACTTTGGGATCTCAGAAGAAATACCAGATTATTAGAAGCATGTTCTGAAGAGAGATTTAAGCTGATCCTGTTAAAATTTGTTATATTTCCTTTGTTATTCTCTTCAGCCATAATCCCTGTCCATGCTGCTGGGTTATTATTAAGGCTCCTACGTGAGATTCTTCTTCTCAGAGGAGTCAGAGGACTGACAAGCACCCAGTTGTGTGTCTCCATCCTCCTGTTGAAATGTAGGGTCCAGAGATTATGGACAGTTTAATGCTGGGAATGATAGCGGCAGTATTGGTGTGAAAGCTCAAGTGAAGAGCTCACTGAGAATAGCTTGTGAACCCCTTGCAATCTGGAAGACTTGGGGGTTATGGCAAAGTTAGGAAGTGCCCTGCGAATGTGATATAAAGGATTCAAACCCTCCTAGTGACTTCAATGCACTAGAATACAGTCTAGGCTCCTTAACATTCACCGTAAAGCCCCTCATGATTTGGCCCCTGCTATCCTATCCAACCTCATCTTTTTTTTTTTTTTTTTTAAATTTTTGTTTATTTGAGAGATAGAGGGCAAGCAAGCACAGGCATGGGGAGCAGCAGAGGGTGAAGAAGAAGCAGGCTCCCCGCTGAGCAGGGAGCCTGACCTGGGGCTCCATCCTAGGACACCAGGATCATGACCTGAGCCGAAGGCAGACACTTAACCGAGGCACCCGCCAACCTCATCTTCTTGCATTTACTCCCTGCACCTGCTTCAACATGCCAGGGTGATTTCAGTTCTTTGAATGTGCCAGGGATTCTTGTTCAGTGGCTTTTGCTTATGCTCTTACTTTCTTTGGCCTTTCTTTCCCTGTCCCTCTTCCAGTCTTTGGTGAACCCCTGCTCAGTCCTAAGGTCTCAGCTCAAGAAGCCACTTCCTGAGAGGTGTTTCATGACACTTCCATCTAATTTCAGGCCCCTGTTGTTCTGTCATAGAGCACTCTCTCACAGGTCCTGTCATAGTCAAATTCTATATTCTGTATTCATTTGTAAAGCATCCATCTTTCCAACTAGATCAGAAGCTCCATGCAGACAGGGCCTTTAGCACATTGATTCTTCGTGTTTTTTTTTGTTTGTTTGTTTTTTGTTTTTAAGATTTTATTTATTTATGAGACAGAGACAGAGCTAGCACAAACAGGGGGAGCTGCAGTGGGAGAGGGAGAAGCAGGCTCCCTGCTCAGCAGGGGGCTCAATCCCAGGACCCTGAGATCACGACCCCAGCAAAAGCAGACACCCAACCAACTAAGCCACCCAGGTGCCCCCAGCACATTGGTTTTATTTATTTATTTATTTTTATTTATATTTTTTTAATTTTTATTTATTTACGATAGTCACAGAGAGAGAGGCAGAGACACAGGCAGAGGGAGAAGCAGGCTCCATGCACTGGGAGCCCGACGTGGGATTTGATCCCGGGTCTCCAGGATCGCGCCCTGGGCCAAAGGCAGGCGCCAAACCTCTGCGCCACCCAGGGATCCCCGCACATTGGTTTTAAAACAAAACCACCAACCCAGAAGAATCTGTGACAGGGTCAGTAAGTGTCCTACAAAGCCTAAAATACTTAATATCTAGCCCTTTAGAGAAAAAGTTTGCTGACTCCTTTAGTTTGTAAGTGAAATGAACCAGAAATTCCATAGGAAAACCTCAAAGTGATAACTGCTGTTCCAGAATGTCTTTTTTTTTTTTTTTTTTGTTCCAGAATGTCTTGCACGTCATTAAGCTTTTCTTTTAAATTGTGACTCTGCTGTTCAATTATGAGAACATATTTTTGTTGGTGAATCAATTAACTCTTGATTGATTGATAACTGCCTTGTGTGACTTGGTCGTGTGGTCAGAGGGTAAAAGGCTTTCAGGACTGTATGGTATCTCATAGAATAGTTCTGGAAGTGTTTACATCTATTCTGATACTATTGTTGTGTTTATAGTTTATACCAGCCTCACGTAAACATTGGCATCTACATGTTAGAGCAAGTTAAGTAAAATAAAACATATATGTAGAATTGAGTTATTTTCTTTGTTTACATTTTGCTGACCCTCTGCAGAGACATTTTCTAGTTGCAAAGGAGTTAAATCCTTGAGTATTATTTTCTTTAATCCTTGAGTATTAGATTTCAGAAAACTATTTAAGTTGTATACTTTAAAAAATTTCAATACTGTCTCCTATCACCTGCCTTCTGTCTCTATAATGAGATGTCATTGATCTGTTCCAAGTATAAATTTCCTCAGTTCTTGAGCCTTCCTGATACCGTTTTATTAGAATCTGCAAGTTGTGGGAAATAAAAGTTGATTTGAAACAGTTCTGTAATTGGAGATGACTGTTCTGAGAGGCCCTGTCTAATCAATTGCTAAATAATTCTCTCTCAAAAACAGATTTGATATTTACATTTTGATCTTCATGGTCTGTTCCCAGTGTTTGTTGATGGTGTCTGACATCTCCTGCCACTGGATAAATAAAGCCTATTATTTCCTTTTCAACGTTTTAAGCGATTACTCTCATACAAGAGCTGAGAAGCAGAAGGTTAGATAAATTATCAAACTATGATCCTGTCTATCCGAAGAAGCTGGGAACCTTGATTAATATGCCTCGTTAACCGATGATTTCAGTTCCATACTGGTAGTGCTAGAATAATTTGTATAAACTAAGCAGTACAGATTCCTTATTTTAGCACTAAGACTTACAAAGGCTTCTTTTAGCAGCCTTTAATTTTGTACTTATGTATGTGACATAGCCTGTGGCTGTGATAGCTACTGTGAATCTCCAGTTGTTTGGGGATGAAAGGAGGAGGCAGCTGGAAACTCGGTAGCTACATCTAGCTGTCTACCTAGAGAAGGCCTTGATTTCAAGTTTATCTAAACAAGCTCGACTAATCCCAACTATCTAGGGGGATCCACTGTCAAAACAAGCAGCGTGGCCCTGAGGCAAACACAGCTATACAGAAATGAAGGCTGGGGCTTCCAATACTCCGATGACTGCATACTGGAGGCTTTTTTTCCCCCCTGAAAGAGGGTAAGAGAGGTAGAATTTGCATAATGCCTTTTCATTGGAAACTTTTGGAAAGCTGACAGACCTCCAGCTTATAGATCTGTAGCCACAATACAGAGTCTATAGGAGAATCCTTGAATGACCTAACCATATTGAAAGAAAATATAAAAGCGTCCAAGTATAGCCAAGTGAGAGAGGGAAAGAGGCTGATGCATTGTCTAACATCTGCTGTACTTCTCGTTAGTTTTGTTCTTTGCTATTCTGTGTGGACTTTGGAGAAGCCTAAGACAGCCTAACATGAATCCTATAATCTTCCTTCTGAATATTTATGTAGTGTGCCAGCTTCTAAGCTGTCCTTTGCGTTTTCCTACTTCCCCCTCATTTTCATGCTCTCAAATGAGGCCAACATTTCAAAAGCTAAATAAATGTTTGTGAATGTTTATAAAAGATTTGCATAAATTTGTCCTTGTCTGACAAAGATCACTTTTTTCTTATGCCAGTTCTGAAAAAAATTTTTTAAAGGTTTTTGGTGCTTGTCTTGACAACAAAGTCCTGCATCCCAGAACAATGATTGCTGATTAAGTGGGTATGCAATTGTGACTGAATAGGCTTTCAAGGTACTGGGTAGAAAGACCTATCATCTAAAGGCTGAATTATAGAATTTAGAAAATGTTATCAGAAGTACACATTTAAATCTATTTTTTTGGTACCATATCATTAGGTAAGACAAAGAATTCTTGCAAGTTAAAAGTATAACCACCCATGGTTTTAAAAATTCTTTGGTATCAATTTTAATAATTAGAATGTTTCAGTAACTCAGAATATCACTCTTCTTTCCTGTAGTTGAGCATATTTAAAAATAATTTTTTGACCCATAAGCACTCTTTGAAAACTGTAAGTCTACCAGTTGTGCGTGTTAATATGGTTACTGGGGTGATGATCAGAGGAAATAAACCAGGCACTCCTTTAGGACCTCTGAATGCACCATCGTACCTTGAGAAAATCTAAACTGCATGAAATATGTGTTAGGGCTTAATTATAGGACACACACACACAGCCCAGACACTTGTGCCGCCGACGTGTTTGCTGAATTCATTTATCTTTTAAAATTAGAATGGATTTTGTGGGGTGGCAGGGGATGTTGTGGGTAGAGGTGCTAATTCAGTTCAGAGATATTCAAAGATTGGCAGGAGAGAGAGGTAACAGCCAGTTCTGTTAGTCCTTTGGTTGTATTGGTTTAGAGGCTTAAGTTGTTATTAAAGCACAAACTAGAGCCACTTCTCTGACACAGTTTTTATCACATCTGCTAGGCTTGTGTCCCAAGAGGAGACGTGGAGAGCAGCGAATTCAGCATGGGCCCATTATCGACTGCTTTTTCGTGTGTTGTAAAAGGAGTGAGACCTCAGGGAGGCTTGGAGCCTCCTCCCGTGTAATGTCCAAGTCAGATTTGAAGGACTGGTGGCAGGAAAGCTTTGGCCTTTGGGTGTGAATTCTAGGAAATAGAGGTACAATTAAGTTTAAAAAATTCAAGGACTTTGAGCTTGATAATGAAAGATTTTTTTTCTAGACTAATGTGAGCAGAAAAGTTGTCCATCTGTACACATTTTTGTGTGCATTTAAAATATTTAAAAGCTGACAGCTTTTAATATGCTTACAAAATACAATTTCTATCAGTGCTCTTTTTTTTTTTTTTTTTTTTTTTAAATAGTATCTTCCTGAGGGCAAGTTGCTTCTTCAGTGAAATTATGTTTGCAGTTTTACTGTTGGGACCCTATTCCTTTGGTATGTGCTGACTTATGTTTTCCCCTCCTCCATCTTCCCCAATCTTTCTTCCTTTTTGGTATATCAATAACATAAGTCTTCAGATAACAGGACTTACAGTGTTAAAGGAAATGAGTAAGGCAAAATATTTTACAGTAATATTAAGTCCAAGGAATTGTAAGAGATTCTAACCAAATCATTTGCTCATTTTGTAAGTATTTGAAACAAGTGTCAAGAAGTTTATTGGTGTTTAACATTGACCTTAAAAATATAGCTCTCTCATTTTCACTTCTCTGCTATAAGCTTTCAAGTTAATAAAATGAAATCTCAGAATAAAGGATGTTTTACATAATGCTGAAATTTGGGAATGACTTTGTTGTAAGCCATTTTTGGAAGATAAGGAAGGATACAAAAGGAAAAAGTGATTTTGTTAAATGAAATTTTTTTCTATAAGATCCAGTATTTTTACTCTGAACTTCAAAGATCATGAAGATCTATACTTAAAAGTCGTTTTAGAGGTGGCTCTTCACCTGTTGTAAGCATTCCATCAATGTACTTAATTTAAATATAAAATGTAGATATAAAATTTATATGATACATGTTATAGAATATGATAAATTTCTATACTTTTTTGTAATATTATCTTTAAATTACAGCATTGAATTTGTATATTAGGTGTTGCACAAATTAGCATAATTATAACATATACATGACTCAAAATTAACATTTGTAAGAAAAAAAAAGTAAACTGAGAGTAAATATTGAAATATACCAAAGAAAGGAAACAGATTCTGTAGCATTTAAGCAGCAGTGTAAGAAATTTGACCTGGCTTTTATGTATAGGTGTTGAAAGGCCTTTCTATAAAATCCTTTATTCAAAGATTTTTCTCATTGGAAATTTTTTTTAAAGTTTGTTTGTAACTAACCATAGCATGGATGTTGGATTTAATTTGATCTTTTAGAGAAAGAGAGAAAATTGGATTTCCTATTTTCATATTTAGAAATTTCTGATCAACATTCTTGAAATTGGTGCTAATTAAGCTTCTAAAAATTTCTTACTATTTATTCTGTTTTACCCTACTTAATCGTAAGCATTAAAACTTTTGGAGTCCCTGTTTTAACTTGAAATGGCTTAAAGTAGAAATTTTGTTAGCTTTTTGTGTGTTTGGATTTTGTGTGTGTTCTGTTTTTAACTTTCAACTTGAGTTTTAAGATCATCAATCAAAGGCTTTTCTTTCAAGTCAGTGGCACTGATCTCAATTGTAGGACTTAGACAGCCAGCATTTCCCTTATGCTATTAAAAAAATTTAAGCATTGAAATAGAGTATTTTAGGAATTTGTGCTCTGCTGATCTTTTCATCACACATCTACATTTTGAAATGAAGAAATAAATTAGATATAAGAAACTCAGGAAATGTTCTCCCACTGTTTCCCCATCTCTCCCTCCTTCACAACAAAGGTAAATTATCAACTGCTGTACTAGCTTTCAGCAAGATACAAAGAGGCTGATTATAGCTCTATGTATTTTAAAATCCATTCATTTACTCAGGCTATCTCTTTCCTTTATTTAAATGTTTTCCTGCACACATTTTCTTTTTCCTTTTGAACTATTGAAAATGTGTCTCATCTCCCAACATTCTATACCCCCAGTGGACATTATAATCAGTCTGTGCTTTTGTCCTTCAGATGCTATTTATTTGTGGGGTGTGTATGTCTGTGTCTGACTCTCGGTTGTTTTCATCTGCTGAATACAACTAATTTTTGTTTATGGGTTTCAGTGAAAACAAAGTATTGACATCCAAACTGATGGCTGTTGCAGGATCTTATACACCTCCCTACCCACACCCCATGTTCAGAGCAAATTGGCTTAGCCTTATTATAATCTCAGTTAACTGCATCAAATGGAGTCTTCAAAGTTTTGCTTCCAAATAGGATTCCATGATGAATAGATGATACTATAAATTTAAAACTTTACTAGGTTTTTAAGAGAACACCTCAGTTTCAGCAGAGCATAATCCATTTTCTCCAAATGGGAGCAAATCCCCTTGATGGGCCTTCTGACCAGAGGATAATTTACATTGGATGAAATGAATCCAAAGGAGACCAAAATGAACTCAAGATTTTCTTTTGCAAGTGAATTCAGTGTTAGGTGTGTGGATTTCATGTTTGGTTCATACTCTGAGGCTTGGTATCTCCTTGTAGGCAGAGCTTTGTAGGTACTGCCTTTCTACGACTACACTGTATCTGGTGTGTGCTATATGCATAACTGAAAGGTTGGTGCAACTGTCCATCCTCCACGCATCCCCCCACCCCCTCTGCTCTTAGTCTTCCCACATGAAGTATCGTTGATTTTGTTAGGAAGAAAAGCCCTTTTAGAAATTGCCTGTTTCATAAATTGTCTAGTGACACAAGGGGTTGAATGCTGAATTCTTGTCTCATTTATTTTGAAAACTTTGCTACTGAACTCACCTTAATCAATGAACTCAGTGTTGTCTCCAATAAGTTATGTGTTGGATATATTGATTGGAAAGGATTTTAGAAAACCCGTCTGGGGTTTATAATGTCAGCAGTGTTTTGATTATGAAAGGAGTTGGAACCTAGGGACATGGAACCAGGTGGCGAATGTCCTAAAGCCAGTGGTGACATGGTGGACTGGTTCCCCCCTGGGATCTAGTTCATGCCCTGTACTTTCACTGTGGTGACTGGCTACTATAGATTCACTTTTTTTGCTCATTAAAATGTTAAAAAATCAAACTGTACATAAAAAGATTTGTGAAAATAGAAACTTGGGAATTGATCTGGAGAGCTGGCACAATTTCCCCCACCCCCCTTGCCTTAGCAATGAGGTCATTTACATTTCATCAGCCGTACTGCATCTTGAAGATCTGATTTATGTGGCAGTAGTTGAGGTTGTACCGAGGCTGGTGTCTGAAAGAGCTTGTGTAGGCAGGAGAAAGAGTGGAGAAAACAGGAAAATTATCATTTACAAAGAAAGTTCCCTAGCCAAAGATACCGATACTGGAGAGAAAAAAAGGGGTTGCTAACTGCTTAGTGACTTTTTCCAGTAAAGTTAATATTGAAAGGCTCTGCCATAAATACAATGCTCAAAATATATTTAAGTCAGGGTTTTGAAGTGCCCTCTCTTGGGGAATGATACTTTTCATATTCAGGTAATTGTGTTTTTCTTTGGAAATAGGGGATAAGGTAGTTAAATGTGTATATATAGGCAAAAAAATCAGTACTAAGAAAATTGGTTTGTTTCAGCAGTTTTTATTTATAAGAAACATTGCTTGTTTTCCCCTTTCTCCTTATCAAACTAAAAAGATTTTTCAGCTCTGATTGAGATGATGTGTGAATATGCCTAACACAGAGTAGATGTTCATTTCGGTTTTCTCCTCTGACAGCACACCACTGGCTTGTTTGACTTAAATTGGAAAATCAAGCTCTTGTAATATCACAAACATGAAGAAACATATTGTAAGGCACAAACATGTGCCTACATTTGCCTGTATTCCCTTCCCTCCTCCCTCTTCCTGCCCCATTGCTTAATTAGACTTATCACTGCTTTCTTGGGTAAAAGGAAAGCTCCTGGGAGGTAGGTTATACCCAGCCTACATTGGGTACTTTGATATTTGTTTTAATATTATCTGACAGACAAGTTCACGGTTGGTTATTACTCTTGACATTAGAAAGTGGTAAGTAGTTTCTATATTGTAGTGAGTCATAAGTTGGTCATATTAGATTCCTTTGACTCTGCTGTAGAGCACAATGCTTCCTCGGAGCCATGGGGGTCCTTTCTTTCAAAAATCTTGAGGCCTTTTGGCAGCTCCACTCCAGCATAGAGTAGAGAAGCACTTCTGCACCTGTCACTTCTGAGGGGTAGAGGATAACTGTCTTTGTAGCTGATGTTGGCAGTGAGTTGAGCACCGAGTACTGAGTTTTAATGGATGCTCAGTACATATTCTGAAGTCAGGAAATGCTTTGTGGTATCTGAAACTTGATGTGAAAGGAAATTTGTAAGGAATTTCTTTTTGCATGTTAATCATAAGAGTTATGTGTATGTGAGAGTATGTTTTAGAATTAAGACTACAGATGTTTAAAATGAATGATTTCTATAACCTTTTCCCCTGTATTTGCCTGATACTAAAATTATGCACTGAGAAATGGCTCGTTTTTCTGATTCTCAGTAGCTTTTGTAATTTATGTAAACATAATTAGTTTTAGAACAATATGTACAGACTTCTGGGTGCCACGTTATGGAATTAACTGAGGTATCAATAATGCCTATAGAATGTGCTGAAGTATTATTGTTTTTTGCTCTTTTACATTTTTTAGTTTCCTCAGCTTTACTCTTTCATGACATGCCTTAACAGTGCTGATATACATAGTACCAGTCCAAGATGATATTAAAAAATAGGATATGCTCAATTGAATTATGTAGGCGGAACATGCTCTGGCAGAGCAAGTCAATGTGCTTTCTGCTTCATTGAGTGGGTTATTAGATTGATGTGGTTTATTTCTTGAATGATAGAACCAGTTTTAAAAATAAATGAAGCGAGAAGCATCAATTCAGTTAGCATTGATAATTCATTATTATTGGTTAGAAAAGTGCTACATTTGTAAACTGATCTATAATTTATCACTTGGATTAGGATTTGCAATGGGCAGGTTTGTTTTAATTTGAACCAGCTTCTCAATGACTGAACAATATGTTCTTCATTTTGTCTTGAAGTTGAGGTTTTAAATAGTTAAAAAGTCAAATGTATGAAAGGAATACTTTTTTAAAAACTTATAATGTTGGTCTGTGAACTTATGATAAACACCAACTGTGGGCTGTCCAAGTCTGCAGTTAAATGAAGTTGAGCTAGAGAAAATTTTATGAAGGAAGTAATAATTACTTGTATATGTGTTAGCTATGTACGTGTGTGTGTGTGTGTGTGTGTGTGTGTGTATGCCATATATGTGGAAATGTGTCTCTTGGGAAGTCTCTCTCTCTCTCTCTTTCACACACACACACACACACACACACCCACACCCACAAACTCCCTCTCCTCTTTCTCACACACACACACACACACACACACACACACACACACACACATAGACACAAACCCTGTGCATGTTATGTCTCATATAGTGGTGTTCTTAATGCAGGAAGCTTCTCTTTTATGAATAAGTCTTTGAAATATTGCTGTGCTTTTTGTTTCCTTTTTGTACACTTCCCCTGAGTAATGCATTTGGTCTTAGTACTTACATATTTTAAAAAAGATATTTAATCTCATAGTTTGCTTTGGATTTTCACAAATTGCAAGCAGGTAAGTGTGCCCACTTATAATGACATTTAATTGAAAATAGTGCATATTTAAAATTGTTATTGTTTGAGTACAAAATAAATTTATGCCAGAGATGTCAACTTCTTTAAAAGTAAGGAAATGAAGTTTTAAACTCTAAAAAATGTAGTTGACAATGTTCAGAGACAATTATCTTCAAGTTGGCTTTCTGTTCTGCCTGTGATTGGGCCTATTGATGTAGGGAAGTGTTGTCTAATCCTGGCCCCCTCTGTTCCTAGGTAACAGGCAAAAACGGTGCCAGCAAGAGCGGCCCTGCCAGGCCAAACCCATGTGGCTCGGTGTTATTCACTCTGATCCATATGGTCAGGCTGGAGATGGTCCCTAGAGGGGTGTTAACACTCAGCAACCCAACCGCCTCCCTCCCTTCAGAGCTTCCCTGCGTGGCTCCTGCTGTTTGCCCATGTGTGATTCTTGATTAATTTTTCATTTTTAATGAAGTTTGATCATGTTTATTATTTCTCATGATTGACTGCCTGTACTCCTCCCTTGTAATTGATAAAGCCCATATTTCTTCATCTGTCTCCTCTTTCTTTAGGGTAAAGTTGCTAGATTGTGTGCCGTGGTTAATGCTAGATTTATTGGTCCCATTAGATGTATAAATTATCTCTCTTTCTCTCCACAGGAAGTTCTACAGACTTTGACCAAGTTTTGTTTCCCCTTCTATGTGGACAGGTAGTGTCAGATTTTCAAACTTTACTAGAAAACAAAGTGTCAATAAGCCTGCTATGGAAAATAAAAACCATACCATTCTTAACATTCCGTCTGTTACCAAGATTTAAAATGTCTATGTTTGAAGGAGAGTTGCTGTATTCTCCTTTCCTGGAGATTTTATTAACATTATCAAAAAGTTTAAAGCTTAGAGCTTTGCATTGGTTACTCTTTGAGATGTATTTCATGTGACGTTAAATTTTTGATTTTGGTTATCAGACTTGAACCATGATTAAGAATGGTTGGTATTCAATGCTATTTCATTTTTATTTAAATATGAACATATTTAACTTAAGTAATGTTGCATTATTCCATGGCCTTATGAGTATTATATGGACTTCATTTTTCTTTGATTCAATGTAAAATTTAAATTAGCACAGGCCTATCTTGTTTAAAGGGTTCAGCTATTTAAAAGGCATGTTGCTAAATAAGTCTTGCATTATAGGTGGCTAAGAATGGTATCTCTGGGGAACAAAGCATTTTCTCTATATTCTAGACAAAAATACAAAATCATCTGAACATTTCCTTAGATTTCACATTATGGTAAGCTCTTGGAGAAGTATCAGTATAAGAGTTCCAAGATAGTTAAAATAGTCTGGTGGTTAAAAAAAAAAAGCCATTGGTTAATGGTAGCAATTGTGGAAGAGCTTTTTTCTCTTTCTTTTCTTTCTTTCTTTCTTTCTTTCTTTCTTTCTTTCTTTCTTTCTTTCTTTCTTTCTTTCTTTCTTTCTTCTTTCTTTCTTTCTTTTTTAATGATTTTGTTTATTCATGAGAGACACGGAGAGAGAGAGGCAGAGACATAGGCAGAGGGAGAAGCAGGCTCTATGCAAGGATCCTGATGTGGGACTCAATCCCAGGTCTCCAGGATCACGCCCTGGGCCAAAGGCAGACGCTCAACTGCTGAACCACCCAGGCGTCCCCCTTTTTTCTTTCTAAAAGAGAACTATAAACTATAAAACTATCATTTACTAACAATATTAATAAGATGTCACAACAGTCCTCTTAATCTTGTTTTCAAGAAATGTCTACTATGTGCTTCATTACAGTCTAAGCATGATTTTTGCAGCCATTTGTCCACTTGATAGTTTACTCTTTTTTAATTTTCTCTTAGAGAATTGAACTATGAACTGTGCTACATTCTGTCTTTAAAAGTCCACTTTTAGTGACACCGATTTTTAGGAAATATCATAAGTAATAACTGCCATAATATGTTCTAAGAAAGCTATAAAATGGCCTATCTTTAGAAAGACTCTGTCTTGTATTTTCATGTACCCAAACTAGGCAGACCTGAAGGATTTTAGTGGTTTAGAGTACACGTGGGTAGTGTGCTGCTTGGTCTTTTCTACTCTTTGTAGGAGTGGTGTCCTGCTTTGTTTGGCAGAAACCTAAAAATGGTGTGAGATGAGAATTGGTAGCCAAAGGAGTCTAAAAGAGTACTAAAAAGCAAAAAGAGTATTAAAAAGCAGCACTGGAATGTTGCCAGCCATTTTATAATCACTGTTTTCCCTGGTTCGTTATTTTTAAGCCAATCAGCCATTGTAGTATTTCCAGACTTGGGCTTTTTAAAATCCTAGTGCCAGGGTTGTTTCAGTAGTTAGTGGGTTGATGCTCAAAACAGAATAGCCTTAATTTTAAGAGGGTCAGTCTTTGTAATGAGAGTCTTCTTTATCCTATTCCTTCTAAAAATAGCAAGGAAGTAGGGTTTTGTTTAGAGACATTTAATGCAAACTTCACATTTATATGTATGAATTAGTGATGCATGAAATTTCCTCCAGTCGCTTATAAAATGTATTACAAATTATGGCAAGGGCATATTTATATAAATTAATAAAGCTGAAATGTTTTTAAAATGCAGTTAGATATCTAACGAAGAAAAGTAAGAGAATACATTTTTACATGACTTTTGGTAAGAGTGCTAATCTATTTTGAATGGGTATTCCTTAATTAATTTTGTAAACTGATATTGAAAGAAATGCACAATGAGATTAAATCCACCCCAACACACACACCTCTCTCTTCTTCTCTCACCAGCCACACTGCTCTATTTACCTACCTGTCTGAGTGATTACATTCTTAATGGAAAAAGCAGAGTCCTTAAATAGTTCTAAAATCTTTGTCACCGATGTCCTGATGCCTTTTTATTGTTTTTGGTTTTTTAAGGATTTTATTTATTTATTCATGAGAGACACACAGAGGCAGAGACACAAGCAGAGGGAGAAGCAGGCTTCCTGTGTGGAGCCCAATGTCGGACTCCATTCCAGGATCCCAGGATGACTCCCTGAGCCAAAGGCAGCCGGTCAACCACTGAGCCACCCAGGCGCCCCTGCCTTTTTATTGTTGTTAGACAAATACTTTTCTTTTAAGATGCTTCTCTCTAGATCACCCTCCCTTAATTATGTTTCTCATATTTTTTTCACAAAATGATTTGGGACAGAAATGTACCTGTATGGATCTATCTTAATCCTTGCCTTATACAATGATTCTTTCTTACATTTTGTTTTATTCCACACCCTACAGGTGCTGATAACTTTTGATACAAAAAATTCCACTTTATTTAGGGACTATATTTTTCTCTTCTCTTTCCCCACTCTAACCTTTGCAAACTTTCATGTAGAAGAGATAACAAACTTACAATAAACACAAAGATTTATTTATAATAAACACAAAGGTTTTAATGTTACCTTTTTTTGTTTGTTTGTTACTTTGCAGTTAGCACTGTCAAATGGCTATGCCCAGATTCTGGGGCCCACAAAGCCCCCCCAGATGTATTTTTGATACTGTTTGCCTTAAAAAATATGTCAGCATGAGAGATGAGTAATGCCCTAGGTGATTATGTTCAGAAAAGAAAGCTTCCTAATCTTTTCAGTGTCTGTGCTTTTCTACCCCAAGGAACAGTAATACAACTTTCTGACATTCCTAGTCTATATCAAGAGTGGGATTTTCACAGTCATCATCAAATCACCCGTTAACATTGACATCTTACTGTCTCTTGTGTTGTTTTAAGGTTTTTCTTTCTGAAACTAGGACTTATGAAAAATAATAATGCCAGTAGCTCTTCAAAAGAAAGTACTTTCTCATGTATCACCTTATTTTATCCTCCTATCCTAAGAGATGAGAACAGGTATTATTATCTTCATTTGAAAAAAAAAATCTAAGCTGCAGAGAAATTAGAATTTGCCCTAGGTCCCTTAGGCTGCTAGCACAACATAAACATCCGTCTCTCAAATGAATACTTTTTTCAGTAGAACATGTTGGGGAAAGTTCCGTGACCAAATAGAGCAGAAAGGAAGGAAATTGGTATTTGAGTTCCTAATTGATTTTAGTCAGTGTGCTGGACATTTTCACATCAGTACTTCATTTGTTCTTCCCTACAGCTCTGAAAGATAGATGATGGTGGTATCTCTTTTACAAAAGAGCAAAGGAAGGTTCCAAATGTGTAGCATTATGTTGGGTGATATGGAAATGGTATTAGACTTGGAGTTCTGCCCTCCATGTGTTTCTCAGTCTAGTTCAGGAAGTATTATAAATACACATTAAACAGTATCTCTCCAAAAGGATAGTGAGGTTAAGGAAGACTGAGGTGGTCACAGAAAACTTCTCACAGTGGGGAAGACTTGTGTTGAGTCTGCAGGGACCGTAAGAAGCGGGTAAGTGGAAGGGAGAGCCTAACACCCCATATGTGCTGAAGAGCAAAGCAGAGGAGAAACCATGAGTGAGCCTAGAGATTATTCAGCCAGAGCAGATGGAGCCTGCTGGGGAGAGGGTGACGTGTACTGTGAGAGCTTGGGCTCTGGCTAGAGGAGGACTTGGGCATGTCTGGAAATAAGATGAAATTCACGTGGTTCCAAACGTCCCATTTTACAGAAGGGAAACCAAAATTTGTAGAGGTGAAGTGATTTGCTTATGATCACAGCTAAGTAATAACAGAGCTGGGAAAGAAACACTCTTATTCCCAGTGCAGAGTTATTTCTACATTATGTGGTCCTTGAGGCTCTTGGTGGAGAGGAGGCTTGAAATGACAGTGCTGAGAGCCTGTTATCACTCTCAAAAACTTATTCTTACTGATGAGAGCAGTTTCTTTAAAAAAAAGGGGGGGTGGGGGAGAAAAAGATTTGTATACCATTTTGTACTGTGGTGTTACTTGCTTACACTTGGTAGCTGGCAACCTGCTTTAGTCAGAACACACAAGAGACTCCCTGGAGGACGGAAAAGCTCTTCCTTCCAGATTTGTGCTTATCTCTTTTGGAACCCAGCAAGTCTACTACCATTCAGTTGCCCTGTAAATCATCCTATATCCCAATACGCACAAATGACACGAGCACAAAATGAAATGACATCGTCTTTTAAGGGTCAAAGGAAGGCATAGTTTAGTGATTGAGGATGTAACCATAGGTGTTGATGTGATTCACCTGCTAGTTACTGTTTTATTATGTCTCTGTTATGTGCCAGGCATTGTGTTGTGTTCTCCTCCTGCACTAGAAGTTTACATTCACAAGCTAACCGTTACTATAATGCCATATATGGGGAAAACGGGCTCAGAGGGGTCCAGTAACTTGCCCAAGACCCCGCTCCTAGTAGGTGGTAGAGCTGCTTTTGAAACCTCCATTTATCTGACTTCCATTTCTACCTTCCTTTTTCTACTTTATTATACTGCCTCCGTTGATCCGTCGTAACTAAAGTAACCAAAAAAACTTCCAAATTTTCTTTCAAAAGCAACTTGTATTTCTTGTAGGAAAGTAGCAAATTCTGATAAGAAGAAACCTACACAGAAAATGAAATTCATGTGTGTGATTGGTGTGTTAGTCTGGCTGCCCAGACTTTGCTCTTGTTCTACGTCTATATGTTCATCCTGTTCTGCTTTGCAAAATTGAATTCCTTTGGGCCACTTTCATTCTTGTGGGTTTCATCCTTAGTTTGGTCCCTTTGTTTGGTCCCATGGGTTAAGATGCGCCCTTAGAAAATGATGTGATCATTTTCTACAGCACTTGATTAACAATGTAGCAGTTGGGCCTTAGTGGACAGAGCATTGAGGGTAGCAACCTGGAGGACCTCGATTTCAGTTTTTGTTCTACCATTGACTTGCTCTGTGCTGTGAGCAAAGTGATGTCTCTCTCGAAAGGGCCTTAGTTTCTTCATGGGTAAAATGAGGGGATTGCATTAGATCTCTGCTGTTCCTTCTGGTTTTTTTTTTTTTTTTTTTTTTTTTGCTACTTTTTGGTTTCCCAGTTAGGATTCATTTTTGCTGTCAGGCTCATGTAGACAAGAGAGTGAAGTGATCTCTCAGAATTATCTGGTGAGTTTCTTGAGCCAGATAGGTGTCACCCTGTGTCTGGCAGTGTGTGACCCACTCTTGGTCCCCAGACACTTTGGGTCAATGTCATTCTTTTCACTTGGCTCTTTGAGCTTGGAATGTAAGAAACTTGAGTCTTAGGCAGATGAAAGGTTTATGGAAGGAAGCTTTGAGGCTCATGTAACTTAAGGTTGAGATGTGGTAGTTTGATAACGCTTGATTCCTGCCCAATGTCCTGTATGCATAGAAGGGAAGGAAAAGCAACTCTCAGGGGTGCCCTGCAGTAAAGCCCAACAGATACTTGTCAGTAAGCTATACTAAATTGAGGATGACATCTCTCGAATTTTATAATTTCATAACAGTAATTTTTGCCTTGTATCCATTATATGCTACTTGCTATATATTATTTGTAATTCTCCAAACCAATTTGCAAAGTATTATTTGCATTTTGTGGGTGAGGCTCAGAGAGGTACCGTAACTCACCTGTGCTCACGCAGCTAATGAGTAGCATATCTGGGATTTGAATCTAAAGACCTGACTGTTTCTTCTCTCTCCTGCATCTTGAATCTCTCTGCCTCTGTTGAATCATTTCCAACAGCATGAAAACCAGTTCTGGTATTTCTTGATCCTCTTCATTCCCATTCAATGACTGCCTCACTGTCTCTTCTTTGGAGCGTTAGCTACACACTTTTAAGTTTTCCCCTCAGCCCTCCTCACTCTGTCTTCAGCTTCTGTCATTCAACCAGAGCTTTTCTTATCAAGGTCATTGGTAACTTTGATATTGCTCAGTGCAATAGGCATTGTTTGTCTCTCATCTTGATTCATGGCTACAGTTGACCATTCCCTCCTGCTCGTTCTCTGGGTTTTCTTTGATGGTCTTTTCTCCGTGGATTCTCTAAATTGATGCTTCTGTAACCTCATCCTGGATCCTCTTTAGTTTCTCTGAATGCTCTCCCTAAGTGATCTTGTTCTTTACTTGGGCATTAAATACATCTGTATGTAGATGACTTCAATTTATATAAAGCTCCAACGCAAACTTTTCCCCGTGATTTACTAAGTAGTATGTTCAAACATCTTGACATTTCTATTTTAAGGTTTCTCAGACTTAACATATCCCGAATGGAACTCTTAGATCCCCCGCCACATTGTCTTCTCTCTCATAAAATGGCAATTTGCTGTCTTTTTTCATTCTCAGTACATCTGCATGCCTGTCAGTTATACCAGCCAGCTGTAACTTGGGACTGTCCACCCTGATCCATTTTCACTCTCCGTTCGTGAGTTAGGCCTCCATACAGTCTCACTGGGACTTGTACACTAGCCTCCTGATGACTTTCTCTGCTTCTCCTTCTTCCTTCTCCCAAACTTCTCCCACATAACAATTACCATTGTACTTTAGACAGTTCTTTTCATGAAAGCCATTCAGTGGCTTCCTGTCACCTTTACAAAAAAAATCCTCAATCTTTACCATGACCTGTGAGGCTGTCTGTATAATCCGGCTCTTGCCTTATTTCAAAACTTCATATCATGCCCTTTCCCTTTAGCTCCTCTGTTTAGCTGAGCTGGTGTGCTTTCAGTTCCTTGAAGATGCCTTGCTCTTTCCAGCCTGAGAATCTGCCCAGCTCTTTCCTCGGCCTGAAATACCCAGTTCCCTGCTTCTGAAAGGGTTGTTCCAACTCATCTTTCAGGGTCGGGATCAGTGTCACCTTTGAGAAGCTGTCTCTAACCTCGGTATCTGAGTAGGGCCTTGCCTTCTCTTCCGTTTGCTTCTGTCTTTGCTCTTCCTTTGGTTTCATGAAACACTGGTACATACAGCTACATGCTGCTGTGTGGTACACTTGTTGATTATTCCTGTCCAGCTAGCTGGGAATCTCCATGCAGTAGTCGCTCAGTTTACAAGATGGACAACTAAACTAAAAGGCTGATATGGAAAATCCCATCTCTCACTGGAAGATTGGGATCACACTGTCCGTTGACCTGCTACATGCCATTTATACACTCAGTCTGTAAATAGCTTCGAGATTAAGCAAAAAGCTGCTGGAGGAGCCTTGAATGGCTCACAGGCATTTAAAAGTCAGCATGAATGTTAAAGTTTGGTTTGAATATTCATCTAAGCCTGGGAAGCACAGCCCACGGTGGTCTGGGCCCTGCTCTCTTGGGCAAATTTCTGGAAATACATTTGGTTTCTCTGGCTTAGTGGGAAGTATTCTGTTTGACAAGACAACTATCTGGATTCCTCACATACTTGAGTTCCTTTAACAGAATTGTAAACTGCAGGTGAGGGAAAGGTTTCCTTGTGTTTAGTGTAGAATGGAGAGGACTTTGAACCAGAATTGGGCTTGGAATTTTGTTTTAGTCCTGCTATTTTGAAAAAAACAAAACAAAACAAAACAAAACCACCACCAACAGTAACCCCGCCTGTGCTTCATTCAGTTTCCCCATCTTACAGCCAGATGCTTTCTACAGTTCCTTCCAGTTTTAATCTTTATGAAATCTCTGATTCCTGTTAAAAAGTTAGGGATTCTGATACTGGAGGTAAACACGAAACCTGCAGCCTTTAACAAAGTAGACCTTTCCCCAAAGTCATTTTTATGGAGAAAGTGTGAACACTGTCCTAGAGCACGGCCGATTCCTCCAAGGTTCATTCAGAAAGCTTTCAAGTTCACTTCTGAGCACCCTTGCCTGACTTTTAGTTGATTGGAAATTGTCTGAGGAGAAAAGATTTTAGAGTTTGATGGTCTGAGGCCTTGTTTGTTTGTTTAAATGGCTTGTACTTCACCCTATTAGGAATTAAAACGGTGAACCAATGGAGTGCCCGCTCCTAAGCTATAATCCACCCTCCCCTCCCAAAAAAGAATCTTCTTCACTTTACTGTGAGCATGAGCAGCTCACTTGGTCACCCAGAGGACTGTCCTTTACTGAAAAGATGCAACAGAGAAGAGAGAAAGGCAAACTTCCATTCTCCACTCATAAGGATTACAAAAAAGAGGCAGTCAGGAAGATTCTGAGCAAATGCATGATTTTAATTTTATTTTCCTCTGGATGGTAACAGCTTGCGTCTCTTTTTATTAATTGTTTTTAGTATGGACTGGCATTTATAGTAAATGCTTATCTTATTCCCAAAACCTCCTTTGAGTTGGGTGGTAGTTTCTCATTGTTATTCCAGGATAAGAAACTGAGGTGCTTAGAGGTTAAGTAACTTGGTAAATGAAGGCCCAGTTAACAAGTGATTGAGTTGGGATTTGAACCAAGAAGAGTAACGAATCTTTGAGCCTAGGATGTCGCTAAAAGCATTTTCAGCATTTTTTAACGGTAGTGAAAAAGATAATAGGGAAATTAATGACACTCAATTCACAAACTGAGTTGTGTTCATTCTGTGTCCTTTTCCTAGAGATCCTGGGTGTTTTCTTTTCACTCAGTCCTATCAATACCCTTTCTTTCTAGGATGTTTGATTTTAAACATTCTTGAATGGAAATCACACTCTGAGTTAAAGTAATGAACCGTCATATTCTGTATGATCACATAATAGTATTTCACAAAAGCATGACCTTATTTGTAACTTAGAATCATTGTGACCTGTTGCTTTAAATTTTTTAAGAATTCAAGTTTTTCTCCTCCCCCAGTGAGGCCCACTTTTTTTTCCCCAATCACTTTAATTATGTGAACTAGAATCCTGTTTCTCACACATCTTCGGTTCTCAACCTTGTTAAAATTAATCATATAATCCCCCTTTAAAACATAGTATTAAATCACCATAGTAACACAGTATCCAAGCTTTATTGATAAAACATAACAGCCATAAGAAGGTAGAGTTTGGTGTCCCCTGGACAGCTCTATAACTTTTATAGAAATGTGTTCCTTCTTCTGGCTTGTGTAAGATGGAGGGATAGCATTACTTACACCTGTTTTATTACCACACTGCTTTTAAATTGCCACCTTGTTTTCGCTCACCTTCCTAGTTAAAAAAGGAGAGTGGGGCACTTTCTTTTCTTTCTGGATTATTTTCTTGTACTCTCTAACCACTCTCTAGGGGATGGAATTGTTTTCTTAAACATGACTAGGTAGGGCCCATTGACCTTTTTGTACTGGGATATCTTGAAAGTCTCTTTAATTTTCATTTGCTTATGTGTTTTGTATGAGGGAGTTTTAGAAAGGAAGGCTATTCATATTTGAAAAATTCTTATCCAGAGACTCAATAAGTCTGCCTTTGGAAAAGGCCTTGTAAATGATTTTTCATTTCTGCCAACAACTTATAAATTACAGGTGAGAGCATTGGTTTGAATATTTTGCCAATTTGAGTATATTTTGTAAAATACAATGTATGTAAAATACGATATAAGTTAATGAGTTCCTTTGGATAATTCAGTGTCAAATTCTAAACTATTATGTTAGCATAAATTTATGTATTAGTATTTGGAATATTTAAGTTTTTTTTTAAGATTTTATTTATATATTCATGAGAGACAGAAGGGGGTGGGTAGAGACACAGGCAGAGGGAGAAGCAGGCTCCACACAGGGAGCCCGATGTGGGATTCGATCCCGGGTCTCCAGGATCTGGGCTGAAGGCGGCGCTAAACCGCTGAGCCACCCAGGCTGCCCTAAAGGCCGCCTTCTAAAGTCAGTTTACCACTTAGCTTGGATTCCTTTTTAAAAACTTAAATATTCAAGCAGCCCAGGTGGCTCAGTGGTTTAGCGCCGCCTTCAGCCTAGGGTCTGATCCTGGAGACCGGGGATGGAGTCCCACGTCGGGCTCCCTGCATGGAGCCTGCTTCTCTCTCTCTTTCTCTCTCTCTCTCTCTGTCTCTCATGAATATATAAATAAAATCTTAAAAAAAAAAGTGGTCTTTAAAACATTTTGCAACTGCAAAAATTGTTTCTAGATTAATCTCATTAGTAATATGTTTTTTAATCTTTTGAAACGTATTTCCTATTTTATGTTATTTTTATGTGTGGTTTGTTGATTTTTGTGTTGATGTGGTAGGTTTTTTTCTTTACTCTTTATTTTTTTTTTATTTTTTTAAAGATTTTATTTACTTATTCATGATAGTCACACAGAGAGAGACAGAGAGGCAGAGACACAGGCAGAGGGAGAAACAGGCTCCATGCAGGGAGCCCGACGTGGGATTCGATCCCGGGTCTCCAGGATCGCGCCCCGGGCCAAAGGCAGGCGCCAAACCGCTGCGCCACCCAGGGATCCCTTTTTCTTTACTCTTTAAAACCTGTTTCCATTTCTTAGCACCTCACATTGTTTAGACATTTGATATTTCTGTCCTATAGAATACATGTTCCTCATAAACTTAAATTCTGAAAGATACAGGAATGTAGGAACATAGTAGGTAACCTTGCCCTCTTGAATTCCAGCTCCTCCCCTTAGAAGCGCTGTGAACATGACTCAGTTACCTACCTGTTTAGTCCTGCTGTTTCCTTTTCTGTAAAATGGGAGCATCGTCTAAATTCCAGGGTCGATAGAGAAGTAAATGAGGTGCTATATATCAAGTCTAACTTGGTGACTGGCACATAGTGGACATTTAAATTCTGTCACCATTACTGTTTTCCCAACTAGAGGAATGGTCAGGTGAGCGTCGTTAGCAGCAAGCTGGCAGAGTAGGCTTTGGCATCATAAAGGCCTGGGTTTAAAACACAGCTTTTTGCAGTTTACCAGCTGGCACCTTAGGCAGTGCTGCTCTAGGCTATTTTCTCATCTATAAAATGAGGTTAATTGAATGCTCCTTTCAGGATTTGGTGGGATGATTAACAGGGCTACCTGCCTAAACTCAGTAAGTGGAAGGTTTGGTAGCTCCAATCAGGTGATGAGGTGGTCATTATCTATAAAATGAGGTTAATAGGATGCACCTTTTAGGATTTTATGAGATGATTAACAGGCCTACTTGCCTGAACTCAGTTAAGTGGAAGGTTTGGTAGCTACTTTGGTATTAAGATGGTCGCTAGCAGGGGCTACTGGCTGACATTCTTCTCCTTCTTCCTCTTCTTCTTCTTCCTCTTCTTCCTTTTTCCTCCTCTTCCTCCTCCTCCCCTGCCGCTCCGCCCCCCCGCCCCGTATGTTCTCTTGAAGTGTGTAAATTTTGAGTTCATTTATAAAGAGTTCCACTGAGAAAGGAAATGTTACAGGTTCAATGACTTGTCATGATTAGATACTTTATCAAGAAACTTATTGCACATTCATTTTTCCCTTTGTTCTCTCTTTGCTGCAGCCTTACAGTTAGCCAAGTTGGCCAGAACTTCACATTCGTGCTCACTGACATTGACAGCAAACAGAGATTTGGGTTCTGCCGCTTATCTTCAGGAGCGAAGAGCTGCTTCTGTATCTTAAGGTAAGGGAGAGTGGCTTTGGCTATTGGCTAGTTCTGTGAAACAGTGTCAGCCTTTGCCTCATTCCTCTGTAATTAAATTTCCCAGCTGTCCTTTTTATTTTTCTATCTGTTTCCCACAAGTCACTGCACTTGGGGAGAAGGACTTCACAATGTTGTTCTTGCACTTTAAGTTCTGCAGATAATTGTCTTTATTTATTTGCATCACATCCCTTGGGTGGGAAAGGGATCTTTGCTTCTGTGGCGTATGTGGAAGCTGGGGGGTCAGCGTGGCTTCAGTTCCTCCTGCTGTTATCTGGAGCTGTCAGAAATTAGCCTGTTAGGCTTTCCCTTGGACATTTTGTGTATGTAAGATTATTAATAAAGTATGTGTCTGTAGCTCAGGACGTCTTGCAGACACTGATTGCATCCTCCTCAAAGTAATACCCTTGCCCTCTTTGGGTCACTGAGGGAGTAACTGTTTCCCGACTTGGCTCCTTCTCTGGAGGTTTGGAAAAAGTACAGAATCCTGGAAGAAGGCTTCTTTAGGTCCTCTAAAACCCCTTCATACAGCAGAGCCACACTTGCTTAATGCTCTGTTTCCTCCTGCCAGAGGGGCAAGGTGTGTTCTGGGGTGGGAGGATGTGTGGAAATCCGATTTTGGAGCTCCTGGCTCTGTGGGCTCCTGCTGGGCGCCTCCTAAGGGGGAAGTAAAGGCATCCCACACACTCCCCTCTCCATCTGCCTTGGTTAAGTAGGTGTCAGAGGGGCCTGCCTCCTGTCTCTCTCTGCTCGTGTGGAGCAGCCCAGGACAGGACAGTGGGGAGGCGCCCCTGACAAAACCCGGGTCCCCAGTCTTAGGCTTGCGCCCAGGGATAAAAGGCCAGACTCTATGAATTCCAGAAAGAGTGGTTCTCTGGTACATTAGTTTTTGCACTTTCTTCTTCTCACCAAGAAAAGACCTCCTGCCCCAGCCCCACAAACACACAAACTCACTCACTCATGCCATAAGAGAAAGAGCTGACTTTTGAAGTGCCTTTGCTCAGTAACTGTCCATCTGGACTGCTATGTTTGCATTTCTCTACACAAATGCAGTTATTGTTATTAATAATCAGTAAAGTCACCTCTGTCCGTCACCAAGCTTCACGTCTATAATTCAGGCACCAGAGGGCAACTGCTGGAAAGACCACAGGAAGGAGGTATACAACCCAGATGCTCTGAGATTAAATGTGTGCAGCTGCTCTCAAGCTTGCCTCAGTAGCTCAGCCCAAGGATGACCTGCCTGGAGTATTAGAGTCTGATATAAATGGTTATTTACTTTTTGATTCAACAATGTTGGATTTTTTTTTCTTCTTTTTAAACAAAATTTTCTCTCCCATTTTTGCCTAATGTTCTATTTCAGCCTTGGCCTGGGCACGGCTTATTTATATAGTCATTTAGAGGAGATGAGGGTTTAAGACAAGTTCTTGAAGTTTTGCAGAAAGGTGTTTGTTTTTTCAGAATATTTTGGTTTATGGTGTTTCTTCCTTTTAAAGCTGGGATGTACATGTTTTGGGGGCAGGGTGGGATTCTAAGCTGACGCTATGACATTCACTCAGCAAATTTCTGAGTCTGGAAAACTGTTAATTTAAAAATCTTAATTTAAAAATTGCTTTCCTCTGATTCTGGTATTTGACTTTGTGTGTCTATATGTAGGGTCATGGATGTCATGCTTACAAAAAGCTAGTTGGTTAGCCTTTGTGCTGCCATCATTTGGAATGAAAAATAGCAGCAATTGGCATATTTTCTATCCGTGATACTAGGTTAGAACTCTGGGAAAAATTGGTGGGTTAATTCATTTATTTGTTTGTCAGCCCTTAATTGAGTGCCTACTATTAGCTAGTCCCTGTCCTTGAGGAGTTCCAAGATTAACGAGGGAGATAGATGATCATGCTGCCGTATGCTATATATATATTATGCACAGGACAATTCCATGGCATAGCGTCTTCTTACTATTGATATTCTAGTGCCAGAGGATAGTGACTGTGCTTAAAAATCGGGTCCAAATGAATTGAGACCTGCATTTCATGAGTATTCAACATGGGGTGGGGGGGCGCTCACTTTATCTTATCCAGCTTGTGCATTTGTAGAAGGCACACACAGTGGTACTTCTCCTGTTGCTTGGTATGGGAACATTGCGGAATTGAGACTGAATATGAATGGAAGGGTCTGTGTTAACCTTGGGTGACGAGTTGGCAGCATGTTCAATGGAGAGGTCTGCCTGGAGAATGCAGGTGTGATTTGGGTCTGTGTTCTATTAGTGCTGTTGGTCTCTTGCCTTTGGGAGATGCTTGGTCTTTTTGCCTTTTTTTTTTTTCCCCCCCCAGATGCTTTCCCTTTAACCAGAGCCTTGAGGTCCAGTCACTATTCTCAGTGTTTAACCAGTACTTTAACTTGTTTGCACATAAGCCACCTCTACTTTTGCATTCCATTTCTTCTCGTGAGAGGCATAGCTTCCAGTGATGGTGTCTGCGCAGACACAGCCTCCTCTGTTCCAGGATTTAGCTTCTTAGGGTCACTTCCTCTCTGACTGCTCTCCCACGCTCATGTGCTTCCTGGCCCATATGAGTTGCTGGACCTCTCTGACTTCACACATTTATCCATCCATCCACAGCAGCCTTCTCCAGGCAAAGGTAATCATCCTCTCCTCTGGGTGCACCCAGCATGCTTTGCATACTTAAGTTACACACTCATAAACCTTGAGCATCCTTTTACCTCTTCCTCCTATTACTCTAAGATTAACTCTTTAAGAGTATAAAGATTGTGTCTTAAGCAACTTTGTATCTCTAGCACTTAGTGTAGTGCTTGGCCAGCATATTGTGTGCATGGCTTTCAGAGACAGGGAGATGTATTCCATGTGAATAGAAGAATAGGGCATTGAAGGGTCTGAGTGAGAGCACAGGCCTCATGAGACACCAGTTCAAGAGAAAATGTGAAATACAGTTATTTGTAGAGAGATGTGGTTCATATTCTCAAACTTAATTTCTGTTAGTTGTAAGAGGTATACCTTTGAATCTCACCAGGGAGATCTAGTTAAGTGATAGGTATTATGTCCATAAAGGACTAGGCCATTGGTATTAGAAAATTTAAACTTTAAAAAAAAAAAAAAAAGAAAATTTAAACTTAACTTCATAATGAGAGATTCTTAGACATCTTTTATACAGTATAAGTTATTGGGTTAATTATTAGAAGCAATGTCTATTCCTTCTCCCTGGAATGTAAGAGTTCCATGAAGCCTGGGCAGATTTATCTCTTTTGTTCACAAATATACCCAAACTACACTGAGGAATGGCTATGCCTAATAGGCACTTAGTAATACTTGTTTAATGAAGTAAAGAATTCCTGATCAATAAGCACTGTGTTTATTTTTAAACATTTTTTAAAAAGTTGATTTAAATTCTATCACCAGCTAACTTTGATAGAAATGTAGTTGTGCTAGAGTATAAACAAATCTCATTAACACAAATACCATGGTATGTAAAGTCAAATGCATTATTTCTTCCCATAATTGACTGGTTCTTTCTATTAAAGCATTTTAATTTTCCTTGAGATTTGCCATAATATTACTTAACTATTTACTGGATGGTAGCCAATCAATACTGGATTAAAAGCACAGCTAGGAGAATAATAGTTATGGGTAAGTTAGTCCTTCTTCATTATAAACCCAGGAATGTGAGAGAGTATGGTAGCATTCTCAGGTAGCACCAGCTGAGTCTGATATGTCATATAAGCATTTACCTCTGAAATCTTTCAAACACCATAAAATGATCTAGAACCATAATTTTTTCATGGCTTCTGATTTGTTTGCATGAGACATGTTCCATCCAGGCTAAAATTATAATTAGATATGTTATTTATAGCCAACTTCTGGTTTTGGAGGAACAGAAAGAGCAAAAGAGCTCAAAACCATAACTGGGTTGTTTGTGGGGGTGAATTATGGGAGATATGTCACACAATAATTAAATTTCTTTACCCTTTATAAAGGAACTTTAAAAATAATTGTTATGCAATATTCTCCTTTATGTATAGGAATCTTGTTGAAGCTCTTGAGAAAGTTTGAGTAACTGTCCTTATACCCCTATAAAACTGTTCAGAACCTATCATGCATTTTGGGAGGAAATAACTTGTTTCATCAAGATAATATCTAATATTTTTTAGTTTAACATTTATTAACTTTTTTTAAAGATTTATTTATTTATTCAGAGAGAGAGAGGCAGAGACACAGGCAGAGGGAGAAGAAGGCTCCATGCAGGGAGGCCGACGCGGGACTCGGTCCTGGGTCTCCAGGATCACGTCCCAGGCCGCAGGCGGCGCTAAACTGCCTAGGGCCTGCCCTAGTTTAACATTTAAATTGTTATTCAATTAGTATGTAGTATATGCCAGGAATGAATAATGTGTAACATTTTGGTCTTTGGCCTTTCTGTACCCCAGCATAGACATAAAGATCTCACCCCAGCTTCCCGTATGAGAACCTTTCAGATACCATGTTCATTCAAGATTTTGATGAGCTGAACTTTTAAAACCTGGTCTTACAAACTGAAAACAATAAGTACTTTTGGTCCTTAACCAGATTTGAAATTTAATATGCTTCTTAGTGCACCGTTCCCAAGCCACCTCTGATTTTGATACATACCTGCCATTTCACTTCGACTGTTTTTACTGTCTTAGGAGCCACAGTCTTTGGGAAGGGGCTATGTAAAGAGTAAAATATAATGCAATAAGTGCTATTTGAAAAAAAAATTTTGTGTGTTCAGATTTCTTTGGGGTCACTGATTAGGCAGTGCCCATCTCTGACTCGGAGAATCAGGGAAAGTGTTGCTGATGGTTTCCAGTTAAGCTGGGTCTTAAAGAATCACTGGGGGCTTTCCTGGAGAAGAATTGGAGAAGAACTTCATAGGCAGTGAGAACAGGCATGTGAAGTCCAGAGAAAGGAAAGATGTGGCAAGATGGAACACTCATGTGATGTCAGTAGCAGAAGATGATGCCATAAATGTCTTGGGGCCAGGTTGGGAACGCCCTTGTGGGACATGCCTAAGAATTCGGATTTACCCCAAAGCAAATGGCGCATCACTAGATGATAGGGCAGGCATTAGAGACATTGATGTTTGTACACCAAAAGGAAAATGGCTTTTTGGTACCTGAAATTGATATTTGCACATGCTTGGGATTTTTTTGGCCATTGTTAGTGGGATGCTGCAAATCATTTTGGGGGTGGCACTCTGATTTAGATGAGAATTTTCAAGCCTCAGCTTTAGGTTTGTTTGTTGCTGCTGCTGTTTTAACTATAACAATGAAATAAGTTCCCGGGACCTTGTTGAAGAATTCTTGTCCTCCTTTCCACTTAAGTTAGCATATGGGCTTATGTTTAGACATTAATTGGGTTAAGTGATAACCATCTTCCTTCTGGAACACTTTCTGACTTAATGGCAGACACAACTATTGTGTCCTTTTTCATCTGCATGGTGCTCATTTCTACTATAAACACAAAAAGCTCAGTTTTCACAGAGGGAAAAAAAAAGCTAGAAGTAATAAAAGAGTCTGGTTTTAAGAACTTTGGTTTCTCTAACTGTTCTAGTGTTTACAGTTCAGGAGAAAAATCAAAGGGCTCTTTCCTTAGGCAGGTGCGGTGGCAGAAGCCCTTTTGCATGGATTGTGTGTTAGCTGCTTTGGTTTAAAGTAAGTGTATGGGGGATGGGGAAGGGAGTTGGGAGGGAAGGCTGTGGGGACAGCTCCCAGATTTTTACCTTGAAAGCAGGTGCTGCTGAAATATTCCAGAAACAGATGGAATCTCCTATTCTTGTTTTAAGCTATTTATGGTTGTCTCGCCTGAGGGTACCCTGCTATACAAAACTGCACAGCCTGATGTTTGAGGGTAGTTTGGGCATCAAAGCTGGGGCCCCTCTGGGAGAAATCAGCCTTTCTTCCCAATGCCTTAAATACCATTTGGAAAACCTGGATCTTTCACACTACTTAACAGAAGACTTTCCTCTGCTTTTCAAGTATTTCCATCTCTCTGGAGCTGTTTGATTTTTTTTCTTAATTCCTTCCCGTAAAAGTATGATGGGTATAGTGTTGTCTTCTAAATGGTCAGCTGGGAGAAGGCCCAATTGCTGTGGCAGATTGTAATTTTACCCATTGTGGATCAACCCATGATTTAGTAGTAGCCCTAGGACACTTTCTGAGATCTTCAGTATTTTGAAAGGCTTGCTTGGGAAGTGTGCTCATCACAGCATCACTTTGTGGGAGGTGATAACTTTTTTTTTTTAATTTTACTAGTTGGGGAATGTTGCATGTTTTATTGCCACACAGATGCCTTTATGCTTAGAAACATATAATCCTCTGGGGAGCCACAATTCAACAATAGTAACAAGCTGTACAGTTAAAAAAAAATCACCTTTGAAGAAAAGAAAGGAAAATAAATGAAACTGTCCTTACTCTCCTAGTGGTCTGCTGTTTGAGGGCTGGGAAGCTGGACAGTTGGAAAGACAGGTGTGTCTTCTGTAGCCCAGCTGGCCTCCGAGTTGTCTGCAGTAGGAAGAAACTTCTTTACTCCTCCTGGTTCTTTTCGAAGGAAACCAGACTGGTTCAGCCTTCCCTCAAGCAACCTGAGCCCAGCATTGTGGATATTTGAAACTTCAAGACTTCAGCTAAAAGAAGATTTTCATTTTGAGACTGAATGAGTTGGAGATTAAAAGAGACCGTGATATTTTCTCAGTCTGTTTCGAAAGCAGAGCATTTCCTTGTCTTACGGCTCATGAAGCTTACTACAGAGCAACAAGTGCAATCACCCTAGAAACTCCAGGGGTGTAACTTGATTCATTTGGTTTACTCTCACCGCCTCATATGCCACTCAACTTGCTACCTCTAGCAACTACTGCTGATGGTTGATGTCAGACCATTTCGTAGATGGATAGACTAAACCAGGACTCCCTACAGAGGATTTGGAAAGGAGAGGGGAATGATCATTTGTTAGAGTTTATTTAATATACCAGGTGGCTTATGTAATTCTCATTTATTCTTATTGCAACCTTATGAAATCATCTCCATTACAGAGAAGTAGGGGGTTGAGACTGAGAGAGGTACGTGACTTGCCCAAGATCTCACCAGGAGTAGGTGAGGGAATTTGATTTGGAACCCCAGATCCAACCCAGAGCTCATGCTCTCAACAGCTTTGGACATATTTCTAGTAACCTACTTTTGGCACTGATTCAAAACTTCAAATTTTATTTTCTTGCCACCAGAGCAGCCATTATGAGTTTCAAAAGTTTTTTCAACTCTCTGTATATATTTAGTTAAAAGAGCCTTGATGAGTAGTTTGCTGCTGTACAATGATTTCAGAGGTGAGCTGTCAAAAAGAGTTCTTAGAAATAATATACTACAGCCCACCCTCATTTTATAAACCATGAAATTGGGACTTAAAAAGAGATTTTTGTCCCAAGGTTTTTAGCTGGCTAATAGCCGTGTTTTTGATCCCCCAGTCCAGAGTTTGTGCAGGATATGGCGATGATTCTTCCAACTCAGGAGAATAAGGCCAAGGCCACCTGGATCTAAGGTTTTTCTAGACTCAGGAACCTCCAATTAGCTTCAAGGCCAGCATCATTGCAGTCTGTGTGAACAATCCAACCGTATGATTATAAAGAAAATGATCAGTTCTGTTTAAATCTGAAGCAAAGTACGTTTGAATGGGAAAACCAGTGAAACTGAGCCTGCCTTCTGAAAGAGTCTTAAGAATTCCATGTGAGGAACCCTTTTTGGAAGATGGAACACATTCTACAGAAGCCAATTGATGCTTTTTAGTAGAGTTTGAGTGTCAGCAAATTTTTTGCCCTCCCCCCCCCACCCTTCCCCAAGCAAACCACTTTCCTATAACAGCAACAACAAGCAGAAGGCATTTATTTGAGCCTTATCTTTGCTTTTCACTGGGCAGGAGGTAGAAAGGAAAACAACTCAATATGCTTCACACCTCAAATTGCCCTTTGGATCTAAGCTGCACTCTTATTTTAAGAGCAAGTTAGATTTGTGAATACAAAGAGGAGTCCGAATTTAGGTTGTCTGGCCCCTCCAGTGATCAGTTTAGAAGCAATGGGAAGCCTAGCATTTGTCCCTTATGGGGAAGCTCTAGAAGACCGAGGTGATTGTGTACCTCTTTATATCACGTCCAACAGGAAAATCATTATGCCATCTAAAGTTTGGAGATCATACAATTCTCATAAGCAATTATGAGCCACTTATTTTTAGGGTGTTATTTTATGAGATTATGAAGATATACTTCCTCGTTAGAGGAGTTTAGAAAACTTGAGGAAAAAGAAATACTGTAATACCCCATGACTCTTAATAGTGACTGGGGGTGCTTTCTTCCTTGAATGGGATCATGCTATAGGTATAGGTTTGTGTCTAGCCCTTTCATTGAGTGTATCGTAAGTCTCTTTGCATCTCATTAGATATTCTTTCCTAAGAATGTTTTTGATTGTATACTTTGTGTGAGATTGATTTATAAGGGAGGAAAGCTCTTAGGAAAATCTGAGCTAGTGTTTTCTTGCCAAGACTTATGTTCTTTTAAAAACTGCATTTGCTGTAGTGACTTTGTCGATTGGCTAATTACTTGGGTATTTTTGTTAAAAAAAACAAAACAAAACAAAACTCCACAAAAAACCAAAACCTCTCAACTACTTTTTATCTTAACGTGTAAGTTATTACCAGATTCTTGACAATGAGGAATAGTTATTAACTTTTGAAAACAATGAACATAAAAGTATGGAAATAGTATCAAAAGTCTTCATGAAATCTGATTCCACACAAATCTTAAAATCATTTGTTCTAACTCTCTGAAGAAAGTCCATGGTATTTTGATAGGGATTGCATTAAACGTGTATATTGCCCTGGGTAACATTGACATTTTCACAATATTAATTCTGCCAATCCATGAGCATGGAATATTTTTCCATCTCTTTGTGTCTTCCTCAATTCACCCCGATGTTTATAGCAGCAATGGCCACGATAGCCAAACTGTGGAAGGAGCCTCGGTGTCCAACGAAAGATGAATGGATAAAGAAGATGTGGTTTATGTATACAATGGAATATTACTCAGCTATTAGAAATGACAAATACCCACCATTTGCTTCAACGTGGATGGAACTGGAGGGTATTATGCTGAGTGAAGTAAGTCAGTCGGAGAAGGACAAACATTATATGTTCTCATTCATTTGGGGAATATAAATAATAGTGAAAGGGAATAGAAGGGAAGGGAGAAGAAATGTGTGGGAAATATCAGAAAGGGAGACAGAACGTAAAGACTGCTAACTCTGGGAAACGAACTAGGGGTGGTAGAAGGGGAGGAGGGTGGGGGGTGGGAGTGAATGGGTGACGGGCACTGGGGGTTATTCTGTATGTTAGTAAATTGAACACCAATAAAAAATAAATTAAAAAAAAAAAGTCTTCATGAAATCAAGTGGTAAATAATGTACTTAGCTTACTTTTCTTCTCCGTATTTCACTTTGTACATTTATGTCTTTAATCCTTTATATCAGTCTGAGTTGTATTGTGAATGGCAAAAACAGTTATGTAGCATAGAGGAAATACTTTTAAAGTTAGATAGCAATATAAATTTTGATTTTTGGATAATTACATTCTGAATGAGAACGAATTAACACATATCTTACAACTTTACGTAGAAATATATGGAATTTTAAAACATCATAGATGAAGTTAAATTCTATCTTACAATATGCAGTGGAAGTTGAGTAGGTTTTTATTACTACCAGTAATCTTTAGCACAACCAAGGACAGTTGCCCTTTAACTCAGTTCACAGGTGTTAGGCTGTCACTGTGGAGATTTTTAATCCCTTATCTATAACACAAAGCAATATTTATTATGAAATTAGTTCTGAGAGGCATCATTTATGGTTTCTAATCCATTCTATTTCAGAAGCCTTTGAAGTAAAGTGGGTGGAACTTCATATGTGGGGTTAATTGTTCCATTGTTCATTTATTCAGTCTGGTATTTTAACTAGCTCTTTATGTGTATTAATGAGCCTAAAGTGCAGCAAAAAAAAAAAAAAAAAAAATCCTTGGCTCTCAAAAACTTGACATTAAAAAAAAAATAAAACTTAAAAGTGTGGTGGAGAACGAAGTTAGGTGAAATTTAGTGACCTGTACTTTTTGCCTGAGCTCTTATTACTAGGTGTTGTTTTGTTTTGTTTTGTTTTTTAATTTTAGTCCTATAGGGAAGGAAGAAGTCTTTGGGGGAATACAAAACAAAAAGCCACTGCAGGGGGATCCCTGGGTGGCTCAGCGGTTTAGCGCCTGCCTTTGGCCCAGGGTGCGATCCTGGAGTCCCGGGATCGAGTCCCACGTTGGGCTCCCGGCATGGAGCCTGCTTCTCCCTCCTCCTGTATCTCTGCCTTTCTCTCTCTCTGTCTATGTCTATTATAAATAAATGAATGAATAAATAACTCTTTAAAAAAAAAAAAGCTACTGCAAACAAAAACAACTCCAAGCCAAAAGACTCATTTACTACTGTCTAGTTTTCTGCTCAGTAGGATTTTTATGGTCATCTCTGTTTAAAAAAAATTGTAATTTTGGATACTAATTTTAGAGAAATTTTTAGTTTGTACTTTTTTATTATTTATTAGTATATGAAGGTATACTAAATGTTGATCATCCTAATTAAAGATAACCAATATCTCTGACCATTGGAGATAATATTTGTTTTTATCATTTTTTTTTTAACTTTGCATTAAACTTCTTCAGAGATTATAATTCTAGATCTTTCTATTTGAAGAAATAGTTTGGGGCAGCCCGTGTGGCTCAGTGGTTTAGCACTGCTTTCAGCCCAGGGTGTGATCCTGGAGACCTGGGGTCAAGTCCCATGTCAGGCTCTCTGCATGGAGCCTGCTTCTCCCTCTTCCTGTGTCTGTGCTTCTCTCTCTCTCTCTCTCTCTCTCTCCCCCCCCTCTCTCTCTCTCTGTCTCTCATGAATAAATAAATAAATAATATTTAAAAAAATGAAGACATAGTTTAACTTTCATGTAGTGGAGCTCCTCCCTGAAGTCATCCTTTCCTCAAATTCAGTACTTGTAGTAGAAAGAACACTTGTGTGTATTTTTTTTTTTAATCTTCCTCTTGGGGTGCCTGGGTGGCTCAGTGGTTAAGCATCTACCTTTGGCTTAGGTCATGATCTTGGGGTCCTAGGGTGAAGCCCTGCAATGGGCTCCCTGCTCAGTGGGGAGTCTGCTTCTTTTTCCTCCCTCTCACTCCCAGGGCTTGTGCTCTCTGTTCTTTCTCATGCTCACTCTCTCTCAAATAAATAAAATCTTTTAAAAAATCTTCTTAAAGGGCAGCCCCGGTGGCGCAGCAGTTTAGCGCCGCCTGCAGCCCAGGGCATGATCTGGAGACCCTGGATCGAGTCCCACGTCAGGCTCTCTGCATGGAGCCTGCTTCTCCCTCTGCCTGTGTCTCTGCCTCTCTCTCTCTCTCTGCATCTCTATGAATAAGTAAAATATTAAAAAAAAATCTTAAAAATTGCATTCATAATAAAAAATGTTTTCACTGATCTATTATTTATCTTTGTCTCAGTTACTTCAGTGGTGGATTGAGGATAATACTAATTCAGAATATTGTGGTAAGATTAAATAAGACAAAAAAAGATTAAGACAGTGAACACTTGATAAAGTTCTTTGTATATTGTATCTACTATGTAAATATTTAATTACAAACCTGTGCTTTTGTAAATTGTGAAATATAATCTGCAAGTAGAAAATTGCATGGAGTTTACACACATATACATAAATTTATAGGTATTATATATATGTGCACACATATGCAAACATAAGTACACACTAATGATTGTATAGCAAATATCCATGTAATCACCACCTAAGAAATCTCCTACACCCCAGAATAATTTTTGTCACCCATGTACGTGTTTCTAAATAATACGGTATAGTTTTCTCTGGTTTTGAACTCTGTATGAACTGAATTATACAATTTGGAATTGTTAAGTCTTATTTGTCTTGCTGAACATGTGAAATTTGACCTTGCTGTTGCTTATAGTGTAGTTTTCTTTGCCCTATCGTGTTCCACATTGTATGACTGTACTATAGTTTAAGTATTCAACTGTAGGTGGCCATTAGGGCTGTTTCCGGTTCATGGCTTTTATGTACATTCTTGAATAGATACCCGGTGTACCTAGGCACTAGGTTTATTGGTATGTAGAACGAGGAGTTGAATAGCTATGTCATCAGATACATTTCTCTTCAATTTTATTGGATAGTGCCAAAATGTTTTCTAAAGGGGCAGTGCCATTATGATTCTACCAGCTCTTCGTGAGCATTGCCGTAATCCCACAATGCTGTTGCATGCCCCTTGCTTTTTTTTTTTTAAAGATTTATTTATTTATTTATGATAGAGAGAGAGGCAGAGACACAGAGACACAGGAGGGAGAAGCAGGTTCCATGCACCGGGAGCCCGACGTGGGACTCGATCCCGGGACTCCAGGATCGTGCCCTGTGCCAAAGGCAGGCGCCAAACCGCTGAGCCACCCAGGGATCCCCTGCCCCTTGCTTTTTAAAGAGAACATATGACATGCTCTTCTTTCTCAAAGCCCATGAGATTTAGGTATTGTCCTTCACTGACCTCATTGTCTAAAGAGGCATTGCTAGAGATAGAGGCAGTCCCTGGGGAGATAGGAGGAAGCCGATCCATCATCCTTGAAAGGTAAAATAAGCTGTGAGGTGGCATGGCTTAACAAGCATCGTCAGGAGTCAGCTCAAGGCTTGAGTTCTAGTGCTGTCAATTTGGACATGGGGCTCCATTTACTCTTTTTGATCCTTAATTTCCTCATATCTACTTTTTTGGTGAAGATTAAAGAAATGTAAGCAAAGATCCTGGCAGGGTAGTTGGTAAGGCAGTTGTAGCCTTACAACATTACACAGTGCTGGAGTTATTACTAGGACAGACCAATTTGTGATATACATATCTTTGTCAGTGTGATTTGTTAGGGCATGTACATAACCAAGTCTTCATGAACCTGGTCATGTCAACTTAAAGATGACATTTGGTGGCCATCTACACACTGTTGGCAAGAGAGAGTATAAAATGATCCAGTGTTCCTAGAAAACAATTGGCAATATTCAAAACCCTTAAGTCATTACCACTTTTGGGAATCTGATCTAAGGAAAACTCAGGAATATATTTACAGGTACATGTATGAGGATGTTTATTGTAGCATATGGAATGAAAAATTAGAAAACCATTTGTGGAGGGGAAGAGCTAAACTCTGATACAGTGTAGCCATTAAAGTGTTTTTTGGTGATCCTTTAATGATACAGAGAACATTTAGGACATAATGTTACACAGAAGAAGCAAGAGATGAATTATGATCTGTTTTTTGTAAGAAATTCATAGTAAAACGAAGGTTGATTAACAAAATATTAGAAATAATAATTAGGTAATGGAGTTATGGGTGTTCCTAATTTTCTTCTTCTATGTCTTTATTTTTTTTTCTTTCTATGTCTTTAATAAGTAGTTCTTCTGGCAGTTTTATCCTGTCATGCTCAACCCAAACATTCATTGCACCACAGTTTATATATTTTTTAACTTGGGAAAATGATATCTACCTTCATATAGCACATCATTCCAAATATATAGAATGTTACAAACAACATGCTTTAACTACCAAACTGACGATTGATGCTCTAGCGAGTTTGTCTCCCCCTATGTCCCTCCAAGTTTGTGGTGTAGACTTAAGCTCTGGGAGGACCTGTGTTCAAATTTTGATTCTACCGCTTACTAGCTATAGGAGTATAAGCAGGTCATATCACCTTGGTGAACCTGTTTTCTGATCCATAAAATAAAAGATACTTCCCATGGTAGCCACGAGGATTAAGTGAGATTTTTGATGCTCAATTCAAAGTCATTATTCCCGTGTTGCCTTGCAAGATTTAAAATAACACCATCAGTTGTGAAATGTACCACTGATGTGAAAATGGCTTCTCAGGGGGGAAAAAGAGGGTTGCATTAAATTTTCACATTGATTTCAAGAAGCATCTGGATTTCAAAAATGTTAAAAGTGAGTTAGAGTTTATCTCAATTGAGAAACGATTGTATTAATTTCACAGTGGGCTGTTTAGCAGCTGTCCTGTAGGTTATCGCCATTTTCCACTCACCTAGTTGACCTTTTAATTTTCTCAGAAATTTCTATCTTATTTGTGTAGGGGGACTAGGAACCTATTCCCAATGTGTGCCTCAAACCTGCTATTTATGGCTTCAGGATCTCTGTCATAACCCGTTTTATTCTTTTACAAACTGAGCCCCTGGGGAGCTGTCTGTACTTTTCACTGTGATCCAGCTGAATTCCTTCCCTTCCCCACTCGAGCCCTTTGATTTGGCAGGTTTTTGTTCATCTACCCTAAGGATGGACTGAGATCGCTGAGCTTGGCCTCTCTTGTGGTGCAAAGTGAGAATTGTTTTTAATTGGGCAGAAACATGTGGAAGGATCAGGAATATCTCAAGGGATTACAGAGAAATTCCAAATTTGTACTACTTACAGCTTGTGTTTAGAACAGGGTCTTCTGGGAATAAATGTTAGTTAGTGTGGCCTGTGACCTTAAAAACTGTTGACATGGACTTCAGCCAGAAACTAGCCACAGACCTCCTTTGTTAAACTCATTCATAGCTCCTTGAAAACTCTAGTCAGTGAAAGTTGCCAGCTCCAATCTAAGCAGAGCGCTTTTTTTTTTTTTTTCCCATGCTTTGGAAACAGAGGACGCCCCTTAACCAGCAAGGCTTCTTTAATAGGACTACATGGCCTTAAACGCAATTGGAATTGACAACTTCCTGGCTTGGGTTTGCCAACTGGCAGGGCTCTGAGGCCGAGGGGACAAACAGCGTTGGGGAGCTGTGCACTTGTGTTTGTGTATGTGCAGGGGAGACTGACCTCCAGAGCGTTGCGATACCCCTTCACTCCAGAAGCCACACTCTGGCCTGAATTGGACATGTCTTCCTAGTGTTCTGGCTGGGACTATTCAGAATTATCTTTCAATATAAGGGGGCGGGGGTGCTGAAGAAAAGAACTGCCCTTTCTTTTCAGTGGTGTTAAGCCTTGCTTTTCCCTTCTCCCCTCAGAACCCTTGGTTTAATCTTTTCATCAGCGTTGTGTTGGCTCAAATATAGAGGAAGAACTTGCTGCAACGAAGATTGGGGAATTGTTGGTTTTGAATGGTACTCAGCACCCACCCACTCAGGAACTTTATGTAACACATTTTCGTTCCTGTCAAGCTGAAGGGACAGCCAGGGTATCTCTTCATTTTACTTATCAAGGAAACTGAGGCATGAAGAAGTGAAGCAGTTCCTTAGGCCCTGCTCTCTATCAAAAAGAATCCTAAGAAAAGACCTTAGACGATTTGCTGCCTCTGCAAACCAGCATCTTAATTGAAACAAGAAACTAGTATTTTCCCTGGTTCTAGTCTTTAATCCAAGGACTACATTATCTGAATTTAAAGACAGGGAGGCAAATAAAATGTTTTAAAAAATGAATAAGTGAATCATACTAAAAAGAGGAAGTAGTTATTCTGCTTACAAAGCTTATTTATTTTAATACTGTAACATGTTGATGATGGGTAGGGAGTCTATCAACTGTCATCCCGAGATACACAGTCATATCTGTCCATCTTAACCGTTTGTTAAATTTTGGTTATTGGAAAATGATATTTATTTCCACTTATGCTGTTGAAATTGTTGTTTTTAACCTAAATGCTCTAGCAAAGCCATCACTTCTAAAAGCTGCTGAGGTTTGGCATGATTTCAATCAGGTATGTGTGAAGGAGGAAAAAAGGCATGTCACATTGGCCTAGGAATCAGTGGCACATAGGCCTTAGGAACATGGAAACTCTAGAAAGAGAAATTATATAATTTCCTAGAGGCTTTACAAGAATTTAGATGTAAATAAGAGAGAACACTTATGAGTACCTGATCTATAGGTGCTCCATAAGTATTTATTGGATGGATAAAATTGCTGAGATCGCTCCTTTCCCAATCCCAATTTGCCTTCCTCAGCACCCTTTCCTTAGCAGATTTATTCCTCCCACAGAAGGTAGATGATGCCTTCATGTTGAGTCACCTAAAGTTCTAAAATAAAGCTTTTAGATTTAGTCAGAACTAGATTCAAGTTCTGACAGCTTAGCCATGTGATAAATCAAAAACACTTGACTTTTCTGATCCTCATTTCCCACATCTGTAAAGATAATGAGACCAACTTTGTAAAATCGATAATATACAGGTAAAAATGTTATATAAAACATCTAGTTTGGGAGTTAGTAACAGAATTTTTTTTTTCCAGAAAGGAAGTTATATTTTCATCATATGCTTCTCTCTGTCTTCTATCAAAGGGAATCATATGTAAAGGTCTGCTGCCTCTATGACTCTCGCTGCTCATTCAGGGAGTGTAGTTACTCTGTAGACCAGCTAAGAGTGATTGAAAATGTCTCAGACTCTACACAGAAAATCTTTATAGAGCCCCTTTTCATTAACAATTACATCTTTGTCTGTGTTTAATATTTGTATTAAAAAATTTTAAATGCTATGTATTTGTGTAATTTCTAATACCAAAGACAAAAATAAGCATTTTTTCCCATAGATTTTCTTGCCTTATATAGCCATTGTGTAATATGGAGAGTTAGAATGGTATTTCACTTTGTAATATTTTATAAATATGTCAGTATGGTTAATAGTTGCTATTTTCATTAAATTGAGAAGACTTTAGTGGTCTATGGAAATTGTTTAATGGTTGTTTTCTGTACACTATTACTAAAAATAGGTGATTGTTAATCACCCATTCAGCCTATCTAAATATATTTTCTAAGAAAGCCAGATTCTCCATTTGCTTGCTTCTTGAAAAAAAGAAATGTTTGTGATCTCAGAACATTAAGCAGTACAGAAAATTAACGTAGAATTCTTCCAGCTTGTGTTGAGTTCCCCTTCGTACAGGATTTCGCTGTTAGTTCTCTCCCTTAAGCACACTTAAAGGTTGTTTTTATAAGAATTAATTCTAAAACTCTTCTCCATATGAGCTGATGAATCTGTTGGGTTTCATAACCTCTGTATTTATTGTGTGCGTCTCACCCTTAGTGTTTAGTATGAACAGCAAATGATCAGAAGCCGATTTTCTGTCTTCTACATACCAGGGGATTAAGAATGTACTCTGGACAAGGTGGAAGAGGGTGAAGAATTCTGGTGTGTAGAAAAGGGAAGATTATTTGTCAGATTTCATTTTACTGGACTATTTCCCCCCCAAAGTTCATAAGATGAGAGCATGTCATCTTTTTTCCTAAAGATCTCCCCCTCTAATGCTACCTCATTTTCTAAACTTTCATTAATAGCTCTTTGCAGCTGAAGCAAATATTTTAGATCTTGTACTCTCCTACAGCTGGGAGTGTCTTTCACACATCAAAGGCAGATATAAACCTCTCATTAAAAATTATAGTATGAGTTCATCATCTCAGAAGAGGAGAACCTGAAAACTTGAGCTAACTTTGAGCTCTACAAGTCAGATGGAAGCCGGACTGACATTTTTCCCATGGGTTACCACATTTCTTTTCTGAGTTTGTCACTCCAGATGCTTTAAAGTGTGCCTTTCCCCCTTAGTTTCTTTTTTTTTTTTTTTAATCTTTTATTTATTTATTCATGAGGGACACAGAGAGAGAAAGAGAGAGAGAGAGAGAGAGAGGCAGAGACACAGGCAGAGGGAGAAGCAGGCTCCATGCAGGGAGCCTGACGTGGGATTCGATCCCGGGTCTCCAGGATCGCGCCCTGGGCCAAAGGCAGGCGCTAAACCGCTGAGCCACCTGGGCTGCCCCTTAGTTTTGTTATATGATTATGATGATATGAAGATTATCTTTATTTGGAAGAGGATGTTAGTTCTAGGGCTTAAAAAAGATAAATGCTTGAAAATTTATTCTTAATAAGAAAACAAGGAATCCTGACACTTAGGAAGAAAGCTGAGTGTATACTTGTTACTGTCCCTTCCTCTTCTACACACGTGCTAGGCCTTCTTACTCCCTAAGTGCACTGCCTGGCCTAGTGTCTATAAGATATTTATTTAAAATTTCTTAAGTCAGCTCTCAAGATTCACAAATTCCTTTTTTCCTACCTCTTTCTAATGAAAAGCAACACTGAAATCAGAGTGGTTGAACAGATTTTTTGAGAGTATGGGAGGACAACTGGTCACATGTCCTTTAGATTTTATTTTTGAAAACAGTTGTAGATTGGGGTGAAGACTGGAATGTTATATTCTAGCTAAAAGCCACACTAAATATTTTTAGCTGCTTTTATATGTATGTGCATGCACACACACAAAATAATGTGTTTTAACAAAGTATTATGTGTTCTATCATTTGAGTAATAGCCACAGCAAATCCAGATTAAATCTTTCCCATAGTATTTACTTTCCTTACTTTTAATCTTTTCCATAGTATTTACTTTTCAAGCTCCGTGTTAGTATTTTTTCTAGCCAAAGGTGAAGGTTGTCCCCAGATAAATATTAGGATGGCCTGCCAGCCAAATCCCAGGCAACGCACTGAATTGCTCTCTTTGATAGTAGAAAGGTCGGGTTCAAGTTGCTCTGAATGGCATTTAACTATAAAACAATAGCCTTAACAAAAGTTACTGGTGTCCTTCAAATGGTTTCTGTACCAGTAGCCAATCCTTTTGGCATTTTAGCATATGAGGCTTGTTCCATAATAATTCAGAGTGCAAGTTCTGAGAATGATGACGGGGTGGGGGCGGGTAGAGGAGAATAGTACATAGACATATTACAAATGCATGAAGTAAAGAATGAAAAGCAAGCAAGCAAACAAAAACATCACCACCCCTATACACACACATATACACACATACACGCGCACAGAAACCCAGAAGCTGTTGACTCGGCAGTTTTTCATTCTTTATGGCTCTAGGGACAGGTTTAAATTGGGAAAAATTTTTTTATTCTCTTGCGCTGTGTTGAACAGAAATGCAGTGTTTGATGTAATCTGGCCCAGATGTCAGCAGTGTGCAGCTTTGTGATGATTATTTATCTTCAGGTTTTTTACTTTGTAAAAGGAGAATCAGCAAACAATTGTTTAGGGTTTTAAGTCCTATTTAGTGACTGTTTTTGAGATCCTGTGTGTGTAACAAACCTATAGATTAGTTTTAATATGTATTAAATTTCATTTCATTTTAGCTATTAATCTTAAAATCCTCTTCAACAAATGCTGGTTACGAGTCCCCTGATAAATGTTAATATGTTCAGCACTTTTTATTCTGCGTATTGTTCCTCTTATTTCCATTTCTCATTCTTACAGGAAGTTTTTCTAAGCTAAGATCATTAAACTAGTGGGCCCCTTTATAAGGTCTTCGATAGAATTTTCTCATGTAAATCTCCCAGAAGGATATTTGTATTTTTTGGTTACATAATAGCTTAGAATGTAAATGGCAAATTTCAGTAACAGTCGCCAAATGGCAGTCCATTTACATACTTGGAATGGAGGTGTATTTGTTTTAAGAGTGTTGTTTTCAAAGAATTTTCAGAGGATGGGAGTTGTTCATAATTTACACCAGTCCATCCTTTGCCCCCTTTGAAGTGTCCCCATGGCTGCTAAGCCCCAAAGAGAATGAATAGAGTTAGAAATTTCTTTTCTGAGGTGGGAGAGAGCATGTCCTGTTGTCATATAACCCTATTTTGAAGATCAGGGGATGCACACAAAAATCTTTACCTCTGTTATGTTTCTTCCAGACACAACTAGGTTTTCTTAGTAAATTTAATTCAAACTACTCAATTATATGGTGACTGCCCTTTTAGGACCAAGTTCAAAGTTAAATTTTAAAATTTTTTGACGATTTTCCATCTTATATGCCAACAGTGATTCTAACCTAATATTATAATCCTAACTCAGGCAGGATTAACTGCTATACTCCTTTAGCTTACCTCGTTAGATTTAATGAAATTGTCTTAAAAATGCTGACTACATTACATCGACATTCTATAACTTTAAGTACCAATGTGAGGTTACTGATCATAATTAAGGCAGTATTTGAGGAAAAAAAAATAGGGCAGCCCCGGTGGCTCAGTGGTTTAGCCTCAGCGGTTTAGCGCCGCCCTCAGCTCAGGGCAGGATCCTGGAGACCCAGGATCGAGTCCCACGTCGGGCTCCCTGCATGGAGCCTGCTTCTCCCTCTGCCTGTGTCTCTGCCTCTCTCTCTCTCTGTCTCTCATGAATAAATACATAAAAATCTTTACCAAAAAAAAAAAAAAAAAAAAGGCAGTCTTCGTTTGCAGCAGTGTAGTATGTATAGAAAAGATTAGTTTTAGGACCCAGGTTCAAGTTTCATACATGTACCACTAATAAGCCGGGTGACATCAGGCCAGGTGCCTGATGTGGATCACATCCTAAACTGTAAAATGGGAGTTGAACTAGCTAGTTGTCATCATCTCTTAAGACTCAAATATTCTGTCATTTTTAAAAAAATATCACACCATATTAAGTTCCCATGAGCTTGTTAGGGCTTTATTGCTATAATTCATGTTTCCTAGTTGATTTTTTTCCCCCTTATTCCCGTGAATGTGTTTGAGATGCATGATCACAGGGGTTATAGAGGTTTTAGTACAGTCTTGTGAATTCATGGCAATATTTAAACATTTTTAAAATTGCATTTGATTATTAGCATTTTTGTCACTTTTAGATGGAATATTAAATAATGCGATATCCATTTTTAAAAAGTAGGCAGGGACAGTGGTTCAACGCTGTCATCTTTTTTCCCCCTGATAGCTCTGCCTGGGGGAAAAAACTAAGAAAGCAGGGACCTTTTCCTTACATCGTAACATGACCTAGCCTGGAACCCTGATGTAGTAAGAGAAGACCATTGGATTAGGACTACAAAGACTTTTGATTTAGACTCATGGGCAGTATGACTTTGGGTAAGATGCTGGGTTTTTCTCCCTCTGTAGAATGGAAATGATCATGCTAGCTCTTCCAAGCTCACGGTATATCTCTTACAAGTAATCTGTCTCAAACACTTCGCAAAGACCTTTTTTTCATTTGTGTGTGCTTTTAGCCTCAATTAAGACAAAATTGCCATAGTGTATATAATTATTGTGAGGAATTTTGCTTCTCATCAGAACTGCATGTCTAGATAGTACCTGTAGAGAAGGCACAGTCTGTCTTGACTGATTTTTTTATTTTTTATTTTTTATTTTTTTTTTAACTGATTTTTTTAAAAGGTAGATGTTGTTTTGGCAATTCCAAATTCTTGGTTAACAATAAAAACTCCTTAAAAGGAAATTTATCTCAACACTTACTATTTTGAAAGGATAATTTCTAGATGTTCAGGTGAATACTGAGTGCTATGTATGTACCGAGGTTGATATGAAGAACTCATGAAGCTGGCCTCTTTGGAAATTTAAAAATTATTGAAATTGAGCACTGTGGTATAGTGGGAAGAGCAGGAGCTTTGGGATCAGACAGGTTTGGGTTTGTTTCTCAGCTCCCCACTTGCCAGTTTAGGATCTTTTTTGTTATCTAAACTCTTGAAACAATTCCCCGCTCCCCACCCCCTCATGACTGAAATTCTTTTTTTTTTTTTTTTTCTGAAATTCAAATATAAGGATATACCTCAAGGTGTTGTTTGAGACGGTATTTGCAAATCAGCAGAGTGCCTGGTAAATAGTAGGGACTCTGAATAACTATGCACCCTTCCTTGGATGGACAGTTTTAGAACATTTAGAAATGAGCATAGTAGAAATTGGAGTATTTTAATATCAACTGGTTAACACTCAGAAGGTCATTGAGCCTTTAGATGGCTGTGTCCTTTGATTTGTTCCTTGATTCCCCTGGGGGGAAAAGCCCACAATATAATCTCAGAAGGTGCAAGTCCCAGCTTTTGTTTTTGCTTTTTGTTTGTTTTTTTATTTGTTTGTTTTTAAGCTGTATCTCCATAACCCTATCTTCACTCTTCTGGACTTCTTTTCCTCATCTGTATAATGAGGATGGACTTAAGTCCTTCAAAGAATTGTTATGAGTATCAAAAAATAACATGATACTATTTTGTAGTATTGATGCCTGTATAAGTTTTACCTGGTAACTAACCGGAACTCTAGTACTGCTTTTAATTTTTATTATTTTTGAAATTTTTGCAAGCCCACTCTTGGGATGTGTTAGTATAAGAGAACGAGACAGAAATTTGCCATAGTAGAAGCCATTATGTTTAGGGAACTGAGCATCAGTACATTCACATACACTGTCCCATTCAGTCTTCACAACAGTCTGGCAAGGGAAATACTATTTTCGTTTTAGGTAAAAAGAAAAAGAGCCTTGAACGTTAGTTATTAGCTAATAAATTAGTATTAGTTATTAACCAGTTATCACCTGATTCAAAAACCCATATGCTTTCCATTCTTTTCTGCTGCCCTGCATCCATACTTTCTGCCTTGTCTGACTTAGGTTAAGGACACAATTATTGAGTTTCTATAGGTCTGGATATTCCACTGAAGGCACTAGGGATGCAGCAATATAAGACATACACATTCCCCATCTTTACATGGCCCAAGGGTCTAAGGGCAGACACAACTAAACAATCAATTGTAGTATTGAGCCCTGCTAAGAAAAGCACGAGATATTAGCTAACTGTGTAAATGATTAGTCATCTGTATATTTTAAACAATTTCCTCTGAAGAGTTGAGTTCTGCTGGTTTCAGGTATCACGTTATAATCTTAAATTATAATCTTAAAGTAGTTCTGGTTTTTGAGTGAATGTAACATCCCTTATTTCCATAACTTAAAAAAACTTGTTAAAATATGCATAAAAATTCAGCAACAGCTCATATTTATTAAATGCTTACTATTTGCTGAATGCTTTCCATGTACTTTCCACTTCTCATTTAATCCTCATGATGATGACATTAGGAGAGGGCAGTGTGGTCCCCATTGTATAGAGGAAGAAACTGAAGATTGGAGAGATTAAGGAGCTTGCCTAAAGTGATAAAACTAAAAGATAGCAGGATTCTTCTGATTCCAGAGTCTGTGTTTCTAAACAGATTTGATCAAATAAGTGCATTAGAGAAGTTTAAATCTATTTCTTCTTTCAAAATTAAGAGATACTATGACTAATTCTTTTTAAATTTTCAATTTACATAAGATAAAATTCAGTTTTGTAATGTACAGTTTTGAATTTTGACAAATGCATAGTCTTATATCTATTACTGTAACCAAGATACAGACAATTCTATAACTCCTCCCAAATTTCCTTATTCTGTTGGTTGTAGCCAGACCCTCCTCCTGTTGCTAACCCCTGGCAATGACTGGTCTGGACTCATTCCTGAGTTTTGCCTTTTCTGAAGTGCCATTAAAATGTAATCTCATCTATTTCTTTGGAGAACTGGTTTCTTTCACGTAACAAAATGCATTTGAGATCCATCTGTGTTGTATGTATCAGCGACTCGGTCCTTTTTATTGTGGAGAAGGTATTTTGTCATATAGATGCAACCATAGTTTGTTTTTCCACTCATTATTGAAGGACTTTTGAGTTCTTTCTTGTTTTTGTGACTATGAATAAGATTGTCATAAACATTTACATCTAGATTTTTGTGTGAGCACAAGTTTTTGTTTCTCTTGGTAAGTATCTGGGAGTGGCGTTCCTGGGTCATACGCTGAGTATACATTCAACTTTACTGGAAACTGCCAGACTGTTGGCTAAAATGGGTGTATCATTTTATATTTCTACCAGTAATGTATGAGAGTTCCAGTTGTTCCACATCTTTACTAGCATTTGGTATTGTCACTGTTTCTTAGTTTTTATTCTGTTAGGTGTTAGTGGGATCTGTTGTGGTTCAGTTTGCATTTCCTTAATGACTAGTGATTTTTAGCATCTGTTCATGGGGTATTTGCCATCTGTATTTCTTTTTTGGTAGTGTCTATTGAAATCTCTTACCCATTAAAAAAACTGATATGTTTATTGTTGAGTTTTAAGAAGATTTTTTTAAAGATTGCTTGATTGATAAGCGAGCATGCAAGAGCACGAGTGGTGGGGGAGGGAGTGGCAAGGGAGAGAGAGAAAAAGATTCCTTGCTGAGCATGGAGCCCCACACAGGGCTCACTCTGATTACCCTCACATCACGACCTGAGCCGAAATCAAGAGTTGGATGTTCAGTTGACTGAGCCACCCAGGCACCCCAAATTTTAAGAGTTTTAAAAGTATTCTTGATACAAGTATTTTGTCAGTTATGATGTACAGATATTTTCTCCCTGTCTGTGGCTTACTATTTCATTCTCTTAGCAGTGTCTTTTCACAAAGCAGAAGATTATAATTTTGATAAAGTTTAATATGTCTTTTATGGATCTTGCTTTTAGTGTCCTAAGACCTATTTGCTTAACTACAAGGCCACAAAGATGGAAGTTTTATATTTTACATTTAGATCTGTGATACATTTTGAGTTAAATTTTTTTTAAGGTATGAGGTTGAGAGGTTTTTTAATTTTTTTTCCTTTGCATGTGGATGTCTAGTTGTTCCAGCACCATTTGTTGAAAAGTCTCATCTTTTCTCTATTGGATTGCCTTTACCCCGTTTTACAAAAGTTGACTGTATTTGGGTGGGTTTACTACTGGCCTCTATCCTGTTTCACTGGTGTATGTTTCACCAGTGAAACACCTGTTTCACATGGTTTCACCATGTGTTTACACATGGTTTATCTTTTTATCTATCAATACCATACTGTCTTGATTACTGTAGCTTTATAGAAGTCTTGAAATCAGATAGCATGGTTCTTCTAGCTGTGTTATTTTCAAAATTGTGCCTGATCTTCTAGTTCCTTTGCCCTACTGCATAAATCGTACTGGGATTTGGTAATATTGAGTTGAACATATGAATCAGTTTGGAGAAGTTGGCATTTTAACAATATTTGAGTCTTCAGTCCATGAACACAGTACATCTCTCTATTTAGGACTTCCTTAATTTCTTTCTTTGATGTTTTGAGGTTTTCAGCATCCAACTCCTATACATACTCTCATAGATTTAAACCTAAGTGTGTCTTTTTCCTATCTTTTGTTGGATTTTTTGAGGGAGGAGATGCTAATATACGTGGTACAGTTAAAAAAAATAAATGCTAATTTTTCATTAATCTCACTCTAATTTATAATCTTTGTTTTCTGAAGGTATTTTCCTATCACTTAAGGTCTTTAGCAAGTAAAAGTTTGATTCTTGATGTTTGTTCTTTGAGTCTTTATCTATTTGTGATTTCATGGCCCTTATGCCATTTTGCAATTATGACGTCAAAGCAGACAGATTCAAAGGGTATATCTGGGAGGATCTGAAAGGGTTCTCTGTACAGGTAGATTAGTTCAGAGACAGAATCCATGTTTCTTTCTTTCAGTTGGTGTCATAGGCATTTTTGAATTTCTCTTGTTTTGCTATGCATATGAGAATAAAGTTCAACTTCTTTTACCTCAAAATCTAGTCTAAAGCATGATTATTTTATCTTGATTTAAAATGAGGCTTTATAGTATACACCCTAGAAAAAGAGGATATTTTCTGGGTTTTTACTCTTAGATGACTAAATGAGAATAGTTTCAGGGAAAATCACAGCAGCTGTGACCTTCGTTATATTTCCTTCGATGATGGGACACCTGGGTGGCTCAGCAGTTGAGCATCTGCCTTTGTCTCAGGGCATGATCCTGGGTCCTGGGATCGAGTCCTGCATCAGGACTAGTGAAGAGCCTGCCTCTCTCTCTGCCTATGTCTCTCTCTCTCTCATGAATAAATAAATAAATCTTTAAAAGTGTGTGTGTGTGTGTGTGTATTTCCTTCAATGGTTCTGTACCATCTCCTGTTCATGGTTTATTGTTGTATACTATATACACTTGGCATGCAGGTAGAGAGAAGGTATCATGCCTTAATACCTTTTTTTTTTTTAAAGCTTTTATTTATTTGAGAGAGTGAGTATGTGAGAGGGAGAGGGAATCGAAGCAGACTCTGCACTGAGCACAGAGCCTGACATGGGACTCATCTCATAACCATGAGATCATGACCTGAACCAAAACTGAGTCAGATGCTTATCTGACTGAGTCACCCAGATGCCCCCATGCCTTAATACTTTTGACATTCATCATCTAATTTAGTTCTTGTGACAACTATGTAAATTATAGGCAACAGCACTGTGCTTCAGAGTGATAGTGACTGACCATTGTTGACTGGCTGCTTGGAGAGGGTAAGGCTTGAACACAGGATACCCGCCCCCATTACCACCCGCTGCCTGCTCCCCCGCCTCCCGACCACCAGAGTCCCTGGTTTTTCCCACTCTGCTCTCCCAGATAGTTTTCTCCCAATTTTAATAGTTCATGGAGCTAACTTTTGGGTGATGGGAATCCTTTGAAAATCTGCTGAAAGCTCCATAAGCTATCTCCAAAAAAGTGTTTTTGGAAGTCCTTATAAAGTTTTATAGGGTTTTCACAGAACCCCTTCTGTGCTTTCTGGATCCTAGGATAAAAATACATGTTCAAGATTTCTTCTTTACGCACAGAGTTATTTTTTTCCAATTATCAAGAACCATTCAAGTGCTATATTCTCTCCTATTTCACTGGGATGCTAATTCGACACTACCTATCATGGATCCTTGCATATGGGTAAGAGGGAAAAGCCTGAGGCTCTTCTTTATACTCTCTTCACTTAACTTCTGGTCTCTTCATTCATTTTTTTTTCATTCGTTCCTGCTCTGTGCTGGTCCTGGGGATTTAGCTATGAATAAAACTCTATACCTGTCCTCAAGGGCTTCATGGTCTAGTGCACTTCAGAAATAGTCATGCTTGGAATGGCTAACGTTTGTTCAAATGATGTGGAGAGGCAGTATGGAGGAATGGAAGAATCTGGATTAAGTTATTAAATATTCTAGGCCATTGTGTAGTGTTGATGATACTTATATCATTTCTAAATGAGAGCTTTTCTTGGTTAAAAAAAAAAAAAAAGACTCTTCCCAGAAATTTAATACCTAAGTCTTCAGAAGAATGCCTGTTGGAGACTAAGCCTTTAATAATGTTTAACTATTATTAGCAATTAAAACTTATTAAAAATATTTTATTTATTCGTGAGAGAAGGAGAGAGAGAGGCAAGGACATAGGCAGAGGGAGAAGCAGGCTCCATGCAGGGAGCTCGATGTGGGACTTGATCCTGGGACTCCAGGATCACGCCCTGAGCCAAAGGCAGACACTTAATCGCTGAGCCACTCAGGTGTCCCGCAATTAAAACTTTTTATTCAAAAAATATTTGAGGGTGAGTCTCAGTACTGTCAATCAGGACCTGTTAATGGAGATGAGCAAATGAAGAAATGTCCTAGCGCAACACAAACCTTAATATTTAAAATCTGCTTTTGCTAATATCCAGCAAGATTTTACCACAAATGGGTTTAAATAGTGAGTAGAAGTTATATTTGGCTGTGTAGTTTTTCTTACTTGCTCAAAGCTGCACTTGGTTTACTTTTGTCATTTGCTGTTTACCTGTAGGCATCCAGTTTTTAAGTAGCCCCCTAGGTATTTCCTTACAAAGAAAACCATCTCAAGATTTCCATGGCATAATTTGTGACAGGATTAAGTTATGCCACCTTTGAAGTCAGTCACAGCCTGAGAGCACAAGAAGTTGTTTACAAAGGAGCCCATCGATTCTCCCTCTTTCTCTAGAAGCATCCGAGCAGTTAGACTCGCACAGTCTGTTTGGCACAGTGGCCGCTCTCAGCTGGCCCGGGGCCTCCTGCTGCTGGGCAGAGAGAGGATGCGCCAGAGCTCTGCTTGTGGCTGAGCAGAGCCCTCCTGCAGGTCTGCTTGCTTCACTGGGGCCTTGCAACTCTGGACCACAGCCTGCTGGTTTCGTGGCAATATCTTTTCCTTAATATTTTCCATCTGGCCATCAATGACCTATAAAGACAGACACAGACCAGGATTTGAATTATGGGAAGTATGATGCTAAAATGCTTCCAAATCACACCCTAGAACCTGTAGTCATGGACGGCTGCCTTTGCATACTGGAGAAAAGGAAACTTTTCTCAGGTTGGTTTGCAAAGCATTCAGTCACATCAAAGATCAGAGCCATTCAGCTTTTAAGTGTCTTAAAAGGCTTTGTAAAATTCTGTCTCTGAATGTCACTGGATTTTAGCATTTAACTCACAATTTTGCACTAATGTTAAAACTTTTTGAGTAAAAATATGAGGGTCATAAGCGAGTTTCATATACAGCTTCTAAATTTCTAGCTATATCCCAAGCTTTAACAACTAGTGAGGCTTGGGGCAATATTGGTTATCATTGCACCCTGAATGGTATTACAGTTGCAGGGGGTGTACTGTAAATTTAGAACTCATTGAAAATGAGATTTCAGAAGTAAGTGCTGCCTTTGAGTTTCTCTTTGCTGAGAACTTTCCTGAAGATGCATTTGTTAATGGCTTTTGAGCTGGATTGGAATAGTCCACAATAAAGCCAGTTTCATGTTTTTGAGCCATTAGAAGCCAATTTAGAAATTAGTGAGAAATAGAACACAAGTGCACATGTTTCACAATTTTGTATCTGGTATCAAAACACTAAGGGATTATTGGTATTTTTTACAGCTTGATTCTATTAGGAATTGCTCATCGTTAGTCGTTTTATTCTTAGGACCTCCTGTAGACCCGCAAAGGTTGAATTGCTCATCCTGGTGCTCAGAGAGGTTATGATCCGGGTCTGTGGCCAAGCCTTGAAGGAAAGGCTGAGGAGGCCTGGCCAGGCATTTTGATGCTCAGACCTCAAGTCCATGCTGCCACCTCCTGTCTGCATCCTAGCGTTCATTTTAAATCAACCCGGCTTTTCTTCTGAAGTTTGCTCAATGAATATTTTTGCCATTTTGTGCTCCTCTGTCTTCTCTTCACTTTCTCTCTTCTTCTCCCCTCTCTTCCCCCTCACTCCAGGTGGTTAACTCTCAGTGCCAAAGTTGAAGACAGATTTGGCCTGCAGCCAGCATTGAGAACGCAGTGTTTATTTTTCAGTACCACCAAAGAATGAAATTCATACTAAAGTCTTAAAGGAAAGTTTAGGTATGTGTGGTTTTAGGAGTTGATTAGATGCTCCACATGTGTGACCTGGACCCTCCCTCTCTTCAGTCTCCTCCGATGAGTGGTGCTGGTTTTATATTGTGGCTCTCAGTTTCCAGCTCTAGGGGTTAGGATGAGAAATGCAGGTTAATTGGCCCGCTCAAATGACTTTAAAAATGGGAGTGAGTACCAACTGCTGAGACTACAAAGGTTAGACTAGTTCAGAGCCTTTGAGAAGAATAAGGAAGGAAGGAAAATTTAGAGTTTTTTTTTAACAATCAGAGCAGCAAGCAAAGATTGTACCAGAATATGGTTAGTGTTAGTTATAGTCCGTTCCTTTGTTCAGTAAACATTGGTTTCGTAAACATTTACTGTGTTCCATATGAGGTGGGCAATGCAGAGATGAGATGTTCTTGTGGGAGAAAGTGACCAAGCCAGCAGTTTCAAATATGGTAAGTGTGTGAAAGAGGAAAGCCCTGGAGGATGTAGGAAGTATGATGAGACTGACCAGGCAAGTGAGAGCGTTAACCCAGGGAGCTGGGGAGCTGAAGTGTAGAAATGGGAAATAGGGCATTTCATTACAAGCAGATTGAATCACACAGGCAGAGGCCCAACAGCAGGGAAGTATGGTGCTTCTGCAAGGTGGCAAGGCCTTCACTGTGCCCAAAGCCGAGTGCCTCTGGTGGTTAGAGCCCGAGAGCAAGGACTTCACATGCCATGTTGCTTTTGGACTTGAACCTGAAGTCAGTGAAGAGTGGCCTGGAGAATCTTAAGTAACCGAGTGTGGAGGAGCTGGTGCAGGTCCTAAGCCTCTCCTGACCTGTGTTGGGGCAGAGGAGGAGTTGAGGTGGGTGGATAGTGAGTGAGCAAGCAAGCTTATAATCTAAGGCAAGAGAAGTCTTATAATTGAAAAGTCCTGTTTTTTTTAAATACTTGATTTCCTAGCATTTTGTTTTTTAAATGCTCACGGGATGTTTGTTGAATGAATGAATGCCATTTCTTTTGAGCAAAGATGGCTGATTTGGTCTTCTATTTTGCTTAAAAATCTCATTTTTTTTTTTTTTTTTGTGAGATAGCCCACACATATACTGAGTGGCAACAGAAAACCAGTCTTGGATTTTGAAACTTGCCAATGATAAACAAGAGCCAGTTGTAAATAACCATGGATCAAACCATTAAAAAAAAAAAAAAGGTAGTTCTGCTGAGTCTGAAAATAGTTTGAATGTATTTTGAATAGCCCTGATAGTTAGAAAGGTGAACATTTGTACTAGTTGATGGGCCTAGTAAAAAGACTGTATTTTGCTGAATGAAAGGATCGGACGGGCAATTCTTCTGATCTTTTTTGCTAGACCGCACTGGGTCCTGTACTTTGATGACATTTGAAGTTGCAGGCCCATTAATGAGAACACTTTAGCTGGTCTCAGACCAATCTTTCTTCTTCTTCCCTTTACCTTTGTTCATTTGGGGCCCCCCTTTGGCTCCTCAGCATGAGCAGAGCTTCTTCCATTAAAGAATAAGAGAATTTTCCCTTGGAGCTCAGGCCATCTGAGACAGCTGCCTCCTCTCTCTCCCCAAGCCCGTCTTGTTTTCTGTTTTCTTTAAGACTTAGCTGAGGGTTGGGGTGAAGAAAACCTTTTTTCCTCTTTTGCCAATCCATTACATTGCTCTTGGGGACCTTCTTCTATTTGAATACATAGTGATTTTGAGCTACATTTTGATGTAGAAGGTGTAGTCTTTAAAGAAAAGTTCACATATTTAATTGATGAACATGGCATGGAGAGAACAGAGTAATTGAGTATATTGTCCATTTTCAGGATGGAAATTAAATTAGAGCCAGCCTTTAATTAAGAGCTGTGGTAGTTACTGAGGCAGTGCAGTGCAGCGCAATAACAAAGGGAAAGCTCTGAGTCCATGGACTTGAGTTCAAGTGTAGATTTCCTCATTGGCCAGATTTGTGACTTTGGGCAGATATTTAACTGGGCTTCATTTTCCTTCTCTTTAAAACAGGAATTAATAACACCAGCAGAACCTCCATTGTTATAAGGATAAAGGTCAAATAAAATAATAGATTTTGAGTACCAGCTCTATTTTTGCTCTCTGGAGGGCAATTGGCATCATGATTGTCATCCACAGCAGTGGCCAGCATAGTGCCCTGTAGAAAGAATGGACTGAGGAGTTGGGACAGGGTGTCCACCGTAACCTGAAGCCACATTCTAGCAGTGTGTGTGATACTGAGCAGGGTATTGGCCTCTCAGAGCCTTAGCTTATACAGTGAGGCCCGTGATTCCTACCTTACAGGGCTTGAAAACTAAGATGGTGAAGGCAGAGCACTAGTGTAGACCTTGGCAAGTCATGGGTACCCCGAATGTTGGCCTTTGTTGATGTCATCTGGGCTCTCCTTTGAAAATATATTTTTTTTCAAAGTCCCTAGTTTTCATTCAGTTTGCCCTCAAATTTTGATTGCTCTTAATGTGGCTGCAACAAAAGAATGCCCAGAAAATAATCGTTCCAGTGCTCCTCTGGACCTGGAATATATAAGGAATCAAATGCAAACATATAATCCTCGATATAAATCTTTGTAGGAGACTCTTGTTTCAACTGCCTTGAGAAATTGCACTGAGTATGGAAAGGATGTCAGAACTTTAGCCAGAGCTGCAACTATAATCACATTATTTTGCTGCTGCTCAGTGGAGCTAAGAAAGCTTAAGAGTATTACCATCTGGGCAAAGCCAACCAATGGTGAACTGTGAACTGCTTACCAACTTCACAGAAACTCTTGCTACCTCATTCATTAATTAGGCCTTTATGGCACACCTTCTCTTGGTTGCCTGGCAACCATAATAGCAGTCATTAAATTCTGTCATTTTGTATTAACCCTTTGGCCCTGGGTGGATTGGGAGCCCCCACCTTAACACTAATGCATTTTACATTAGTACATCTACCTGGGAAATCCCATTCCCTTGACACATAAGCTGTAAAGAGCAAATAGCCAGAGTCCAAAAACAGAAAAATTTCCTTTTTTCCTTCACATTAGTGTATGTGCTTTTAAGGCTTTACAAAATGTATCTGTCAGGATGGAGGCCATTTCCCAATTTGCTGACAGACAGACATAACATACACCCAGCAAGATGAAAAGACTGCTAGTTTCCCAGAAAACAGGAGCTGATGGTGACTTCTGTGGGCTTATGGAGGAAGGAGCCTGTGTGAAAACCAGATGGGAGAGCTGTTAAGAGTTGTATGTTTCCAAAATTGCCTTTGTAGCTGCTTTACAAAAATTTGGACCGTGCATGCTGGAGGGATAGGGGCCATTCCAACAACACACTGCTTGGCATCTCAGAAATGGATTAGAAATGGTAGGGAATAAACTAAGTACGCTGGCAAAAGCTGTGAGGAAAAGGAGTGGCCAGAAGGCAACCTCCAGGAGCCCATCAAGGGCTTCTGCAATGCTCTGTCCACTATTACTCAAAATTCCATAAATGGAAACAAGCTGTGAAAGTCCTAAATTAAAAGAGGGTTTAGGAATTAAAAATGCTATATTCTCTTTTCTTGAATGGACTGAAATGATTTGGGACATGTGCCGTGTAAGTAAAATAAAATAATTCAATTTCAAAGAAATATTTATTTTTCTCTTAGCGAAAGGAAATTAGGTTTCGGTATTAGTATAACCTAGATTCAAATTCCCACTCCACCCAGTAGCTGTGTGATTTTGCACAGCTGGCTTGCTTTCTTTTTGAACTCCCTTCCCTTATCTGTAAAGTGGGGATAATCCTTTTCCTCTTACAGGATTGTTGGAGGGGTTAAATGAGTGACACTGCATCTATCTCTGGTCAGCATTTGGCCCACGATATGTGATATGTACCCCATGCAGTTTTTTCAACAAACAAGTATTGGGATTACAATAGCAAGCATCACACTCTGCATTGCTCAGGAAATTTACAGCCACACTTGGTATCGGATCCCCCTTTGTTCCTCAGTTTGCCACTAAGGCCCAGAAAAGGTATTACCTGCCAAGGTAATTTGGCCAGATCTCAGAGTAGTATCTGGGCCACCTGACTAATCTGGTGGCTTCTCAATTAATTTTGTGAAAAGTAAAAAGTGAAGTGTCCTTCATTCACTCACCAACTCAAAGTTCTTTTCTTGAGACTTAAAAACTCAATCACGCATTTGTGGTTTTTACCATGGCAGTAGGGCGGCTCTAGCTTAAAATCATCTGTGTAGTTTATTGAGAAGTTCTCATAAAAATGTATTCAGAGGCCTTCATCCCACCAAGAATGTATGCGATACTAAGAGCATCTGGGGTTTTAAGTGGCTACTGTTTGTTAACAAAGCAGGAACTTCCCTGAAGGAGTTTTGCAAGTTGGGAGAACTCACAAAGGCAATTAATTTTGTTCTTTGGAGCAGGGCCTCCACTGCATGCGTTTGCACTTCATGCAAGCTTAAATTATAACCCAGGAGCCAGTTGTACCATGATCCGATTTGATATTTAGTTTTGATTTTATTAGTAGTTGTCTTTAATAGATGTCTTGTCATGTAGATTTCCTGATTATTAGTAATTTAAATTGACTCTGAGAATGAAAGGAAACCACAGGCAAGAAACTGATGGGCTGTGACCATAGTGGTCCTCAGCTCTCACAGCAGCTGTGATGCCTAAACCCCCACCCCCAAATACACACACACACACACACACACACACACACACACACCCTCTTCAAGGCTTTGAACAGTCTTTTGGCTAATGCGGAAAATGAGAGCTTAATACGGTTGCTATATGGGAACCTGTAAAAGCAAATGGGCATCGTAAGTGTTCTTTCCTCTTTGAAGGTAAGTGTTGTCCATGGGTCCCCTCTCTACTTGATCAGATCTAATTTGACCCAGGAGTAGTGATCTGGGAGGATGCTAACTGAAAAACCATGATTGCAGGAGAAGTAATTTCCCTTGTTCTTATGCAGTGCCTTTCTACCACTCTCTGGAATTGCTCACACAGTGTCTTTGTGAAGGGAATAGATGAGCATTTGCTGTTCTCTGCTGTGCTTTAGGTAGTGGCCAAATTCACATATCTCCTCAGAGAAGCTGTTCCCTAGAGTGATCCAGGGCAGTTCAAGTCATGCTCTCCAGGAGCAGGTTCTTGTGGGCTTTACGATCCAGTGCCTCAGCACTGATTTCCCCAAACTCCAGTCCTATAGTACCAGACCCTAGAATCTGGCACTTTAGGTCTGATTTAGCTTAGTTTAAATCCAGAGATTTGAAAACCAACTCTAGGTCATTTGCTAAATAATTCTACTTACTCATTAATCAATTGTGTATTAAATACCTACGTATTCAGGCATTTATGTGAAGAAAGGAGAGAAGGAAGCTCTTTGGGTGGGTGAATGAATGAATGAATGAATTGTACTTTTGGTCTTCAGGTAGGTCCCAGTCCCTTAGAGGATGATTTGACCAAGGGAATTTTTATTCAAGTTTTAAAACCTCATGCTGATGGGATGTGCTCCCATCCCAGGGTCTCTAAGCCACAGAATAAGTTATTGCGACAATTTTGTATTCTCATTTCTCTTGCTAATCCAGAAAAATTAAATTGTGAACAAAATATATTTTAGAAGTGAGTGAAAAATTTTTTTAAGAAGTCAGTGAAATCTGTTGCTGAGAAATGTTTGTTCCTGGCAACCAACCTGAAGAGAGAGAGAGAGAGAGAGAGGGAATCCATTTTCAATTTTATCTGTCCCCCTGCCCCCAGCCCAGTTTTCACCATTTTTATAGTTGTGGTAACATAGAGGCATGTGGCAGTAAATGAGGTTGTGTTGCTTTTCTCATGCCACAGCACTCATGGCGCTCTCTCCAAGAAAGACTGGCTCTGAGAGGTTTTGTCCCTCCAATCTGGTGGTAGACAAGGTGGCCTGGAGGAAGCCACCTGCACAGCCTCCCACACTGCTGAGGCTGATGTCTGTGATTGAAGCAGCCTCAGCTAAAATTCAAGAGGACACCAGTCCCAGCCCACCAGGATGACTTTTTTTTGGAGTGTTCGAGGGTGAGCACTGATTACCACCACCCAGGCTGATCCAGCTAGATGTCCTTCTCCAGCAGATAATCATGCCACTACTTTGTCTTTTCTTTCCTTGATCAATTTTAACATGCCTTTAGGCAAAAGTGCTTCTGATTATACACATTAGATTTAAAGTAATTTCAGAAGTAAACTCCAGTTTCTAGATAGCTTTTGTGTGCAAGCCATTCATCTAGCTTTAAAGAGGGACATCATTTGGATTTATTTTTAACCTCCTCTCCCTGTATGAAAAAGTAGAATGGCAAAGTCCTATCTTAGAGTCAAATCTCAGCTAATCTTTTATGAACTGTATATCCCTGGACAAAATAGTTCATTTCCAACCGTCAGTTCAGAGATAACAAAATTAATTAATTAATTAATTAATTAACAAATTAATGTCCTCTCATTGTTGCTAGAATTAAATATAATGTATATATGAATTATTAGTAGATTGTGATTCTTTAGGAGAATCCAGGCTTTTCATGTTTTCACTCTTTCTCTTTAGTTTAAAATTTATTCATTGTATTTACTGCAATTTGTGGGAAAATTGTATAGCGTGAAATGCTATAATATGGAGTTTGTGCAAAGCTATGATGAAAAGCCCGAAGTCCCATCGCCCTACGCCTATGAACAGTTGCTGTGAAGAAATGGAAATGTTATTCTGAATTGACCTAAACCAGTGGTCCTGTGCTCTAATCTCTGATTCCCAGATGATAACAGATGTCTCTTAAGTGATTCCAGGTGTTCTGAACATAGTGAAATCTCTTATCTGCCACCTCCACTGTTACTCCTTAGAGTTCTTTTATATTGCCTCTTTAATAGTATTTGAAGGATCGGGGTTCCTTGACAGCTGTTGGAACTCTAACTCCCTACTTGAAGGGACTCTGCTTTTAGGCCTCAGGTGATCTCCAGACTTTCATGCTGTACTGTTTGATTCGAGCCCACATGCCAAATAGTTTTAATATGTTCTCCTTTTTTATTAAACAGATTTTGTCATGTCCAGGAGATTTCCTGCCGGTAGCAGCTCTAACTTTTTCTCACCATCAAGGCATTCCCTGCCCCTTGTTAACTCTCGGCCAGGGATTTTCTGCATACTTCTGTTCACAGTATTCCCGTTGGCATCCTATAGGCTAGGAAATCTTCTCTGACCACCTTCAGAATTCAGTACTCCCTCTTCCATAATTTAGAGTGTTTTATGCATACTTGTAGGTTCAGGCCTTTCAAAGTCCACATTTAACTTTAGGGGAAGTTCTCATGTGTTAAATCTGAGCTTCACTTCTATAGCAGGAGTTGAGGTATTTCGGTAGAATATTCTGTCAAATGTGATGGAGATTCAGAAGGCAGAGTGATGTAGTTGCAGAGCTGGGCTTGATGTCTAAGTTCAGCTCTACATTTTAACAGCTTTTTGACCTTGGGCTGGTGCTTTGCCTCCTGAGTCTTCTCACATTAGGCTGTATTGGTTTTATTTTTATTCTCTCTTAAACCCAGTTAAAAGAAGAAAAGTGGAAGTATTGGCCTAACATGGAGGAGACGTAGACATTCCCTGTTTCAGCAGAAGGGGAGGAGGAAGAGATGGGCATACATTTGTGTGTATGTCCAATGTCTGGCCATGTAGCCATGGCGGTAGTAATGGCTGATATTTTGGCATGCTTACTCTGTGTCATGCACCATTCAAAATATATTATTTGACTTTCATACAATCCTCTGAGGTTGGTGTTATTTTATCCCCAATTTAGAAATGAATAAATAGAAGCACAAAAAGGTTAAGTAACTTACCCAAAGGGAAAGGTGAGAATAAGGACATAGGTGATCTGGTGCCAGAGCCCAGCCATCCAGTGGTGTTTAATAAATATTTATTGAATGAATGTGTTTTTGGAAAGTTGGGGCAATTTCTGTCTGTTGGCTTCTGTTTTCTTGATGAAGTAGGTGGTGAGATCAGACACTGAGTAAAGAAGAACGTGTGTGGAGATGAGATGTTTGAACAGAGAATGGAGAAGATGTAAAATAGTTAAGTAGGCTGACTGGTGAAAACAGACTTGCTGGATGGTGTTGAAGGCTTAGTTGATGCTGTAAACTCTATAAATGTAGAATTTTTGGAGATACAAAATGTTTGTGGGGATTTTTTCCCCCAGCCATGCTTATCAGCCTAAATATAGGCACAGAGGAGGTAAATAGCTTTGTTCATTCAGGTGTTTTCCATACATTCATGATGAAAGGGAAAGAAACATGGGCCTTTCCTGATGGACCACAGAGCTAAGCTAGATAAAGGCAGCAGTGAAGAACAAAGGGTCTAAAACTCGGGGAGGTATGGTTATCGTGGGAGCTGTGAGATGAGCAAACACCAAGGATGGGAAACTAGTTTCAAAATGGGGATTCTTAATTAGCGATTTCAGAGGCAGGGCAGGTTTGGCAGTGGCAAGGTCAAGGGAAGACTTAAAAAAGGAGAAGGTGGGGGATCCCTGGGTGGCTCAGCAGTTTGGCGGCTGCCTTTGGCCCAGGGCGCGATCCTGGAGTCCCGGGATCGAGTCCCGCGTCGGGCTCTCGGCATGGAGCCTGCTTCTCCCTCCTCCTGTGTCTCTGCCTCTCTCTCTCTCTCTCTCTCTATATATATATATATATATATATATATATATATCTCATGAATAAATAAATAAATAAATCTTTTAAAAAAAAAAAAGAAAGAGGGATCCCTGGGTGGCGCAGCGGTTTGGTGCCTGCCTTTGGCCCAGGGCGCGATCCTGGAGACCCGGGATTGAATCCCACGTCGGGCTCCCGGTGCATGGGGCCTGCTTCTCCCTCTGCCTGTGTCTCTGCCTCTCTCTCTCTCTCTCTGTGACTATCATAAATAAATAAAAATTAAAAAAAAATTAAAAAAAAAAAAAAAAAGAAAGAAAGGAGAAGGTGGCTGAGGTACAGTAAAGATGATGGTTGGAAAGATGACCCGTCATTGAAGCCTCTGAAAAGCCTGGGTAGTAGTTAATGGCCCCTTGGCAAATGTGCACTTCTGCTTTTAGGTAGAATTTCACAGTAGCTGTGGAGTCATTAATTTATACATAAACATTGATATGTATTTGTTTATTCCTTTTTGTGTAAACCTTCTCAGGTACACATTACTCATCCAAGTGGATGGGGAAGGGGGAAATGAATTGAAACAATTTTTACCAAGTTTTTTGTTACATATAATTTTTAAGGGGGTATGAGGTATCTTTAACAACATTTAAAAATTATCACAATTTTTTAAAAGTGCAAACCAAATTTATATGATGTTTGTTTGTTTATTTATTTATGTGTATGTATGTATTTATTTATTTATTTATTTATTTATTTATTTATTTATTTTTAAAGATAATCCACCTTTATATGATTCAATAGGGCAGCTGCACTTGGGGGTTATCTTCCTCTGGCTGATGAGGTGACCAGAAACGATTCCCTGAAGGGATAGTTTTGTTGAACTCAGCCTTGCAAATTTGGCATTCTAACTCTGATAGTGACTTCCCAGTTGTTTGTTGTCTGTAACTGAACAAAAGGCCCTCAAAACTCATAATACATGTGCCGTGGTACAGAATTTGGTTGGTGGTATAAAAAACAGAACAAAACAAATAAAAAACTCTTGCATCAAAATGCTCTATAATTACTTTATCTTCGTTTTTATAATTTTATTTTATTTTATTTTTTATAATTTTAAATACATCCTTTTTAATTAGCAAAAATAAATGTTTATGAATCTGAGTATTATTTACCTAGCTAGATAAGGAACTTGGAAGTGCTTTGGTAGCTCATAAGTACGTCAGAAGTTTGGGTATCAGCATGGTTTGATGAAAAGAGCATTAATCTGAAATCAGAAAGACCTGAGTTTAAAACTTGTTCTACTAAGTGCTACCAATTCTTCATCTGTAGCAGTAATTTTTGGCAGGCACATAGTAGTTGCTGAACAAATGTCAATTTTTCCTTTTGAAGACCCCTTTCCCCTCTCTTCCAGTTAATTTTAGATCATTGGTTGAGGAAACCTTGGTTTTTCAAGTTCATTAGAATTCTAAGTGGAAAGTTTATCATACTTTTTCCAGCTTTCATGGATGTGGCCAAGGTTTAAGAAAAACCTTAGGTACGGTCTCATAATGTAGATATATATGGCAGCGTTGGCCCCTGCAGAGGTTGGCATATATGGGTGGATAATAGCTATTGTTGAGCCAGCCATGTACCAAGGCGGTAGTAAGCCTTGATACCAGAGGAAGGTGGATATTTGCAGAACATTTAACAGAATATGAGGAAGTGCCCAGGGGAGGGGTGCATGGAATAAGAGACCTCCAACATTTGTTCTCTGAGGTCAAGTTCAGAAGTTAGCAAAGCAAAATTGGTGCCAGGCCAAGCATAGAGACTCAAGGGAAATCACTTTGGGAAGAATAAGGCAGGGAAGGCTTTAGAACAGAGTTGATCTCAATGTGCATCAGTTCTTTTTTTTTTTTTTTTTTAAGATTTTATTTAATTATTCATGAGAGACACAGAAAGAGGCAGAGACATAGGCAGAGGGAGAAGCAGGCTCCATGCAGGGAGCCCGATGTGGGACTCGATCCTGGGACTCCAGGATCATGCCCTGGACTGAAGGCAGGCGCTAAACCGCTGAGCAACCTGGGCTGCCCGTGAGTCAGTTCTTGATCATTACAACAATTCCATCCAAAAGGCATTGAGAACAAAGAACATACTTTCTCACCTGGAAACTGGGGCACAGGTGCTCAGAGAAGGGGCCACAGGCAGGGTTGGGAAAGAGAAGTCCTTGGAGTTAAGGAGACCTCATACAGAAGGCCACTGAGCTGACAGGAGACTTGTCTACTCCACTTAGGCCTCCCCTCTTGATAGGGTTACATAATGCTTGGCATCTCCACTTTTAGACAGAGAACAGACCTAACCATTTTCCATCCCGCTGGGCTGTGGAGCGACAGATCTTGATATGCTGACCAGCTGCCTCAAGGTTGATTCCAGAGGAACAGTAGGGAACTTACTGATAGCCAAAAGGGGCTGAGGCAGAAGTAGTTATCCCAAAACTGTAAATGAAATTCAAGTCATATGTTTAACCCAGAGTCACCTATTTATTATGTAATACCTGAAAATAAAGTGTCAAAACCAATGACATCACAAAGAAATCAAGTGATTATTTCTTAAGAGATTAGAATCCAGTGAAAAACAAAATTCAGTTTTAGGAATGTTAAAAGAGTTGGAAAGCAGAAAGCTCTAGGAGTTTTGTTTTAATTTTACTCCCAATTATATAATCAACACATACTCATTGCTCATCCTACTCCCCTACCAGATTGAAGGCGATATAAGAAAATAGGAGAAGGGGCACCTGGGTGGTTCGGTCAGTTGAGCATCCAATTCTTGGTTTCAGCTCAAGTTCAGGTCTTGGGGTCATGGGATTAAGCCCAGTGTGGGGTTCCATCCTGAATATGGTGTCTGCTTGTGAGTCTCTCTCTCTCTCTCCCCCTTTCCTTCTGCCCCTCCCCTTGCTCGTGTGTGTGCACTCTCTCTGTTTAAATAAATAAAATTTTTTTTTTTAAAAAAGAAAATAGAAGAAAGAAACCCATACAACCCTACCATCTGCAGTAATTATGACATAATATTTTAGTGCTTTTCATATACTTATATTTTATATATGATTATTTTTTTTTAATTTTTTATTTATTTATGATAGTCACACACAGAGAGAGAGAGAGAGAGGCAGAGACACAGGCAGAGGGAGAAGCAGGCTCCATGCACCGGGAGCCTGACGTGGGATTCGATCCCGGGTCTCCAGGATCGCGCCCTGGGCCAAAGGCAGGCGCCAAACCGCTGCGCCACCCAGGGATCCCTATATATGATTATTTAAAATTTATTTTTTCAGTCTTGAATATATTTAGGCTCTAACATAAATGTATAACACATTAAAATTGAAGAAAATGACCAGGGAACTTAGGTGTCCAAAATACTATGCAAGCAATGTATCAACATTTTCTTTGTAAATAGTTAATATATAAATATGGCATTAAAACAATATAGGTATAATGTAAAGGTACAGTTAACCATCCTTCAATTCCAGTTTTATCCAGAATATCACTTTTATGCATAAATAGTTATTACATATGTTATTTGATACATAGGAAATAATATACAAAAGGTGTGATTAAGTGAATATTTGAGAATCCACTGCCTTACTTAAGAAAATGACCAGTAACATTAAAACTATTCTTGTTGGATACATTGACTGTTTCCAGTTGTTTTTCACTTGTTCCTTGTTTTGTTGTAACAAACACCACTGTTTTGAATAATCAGAAGAGAAATTCTGTAAGCTGCTACTACTACAACCTCTGACCCCCCTGCAAGTTTGTCCATATATTCTACTTTTTCTCCTGTTGTCATGGAGGTACTGCCCAGATTCTTAGCAAGAGGAAAACCTTGCATCTGAACACTAGATTCCATCTTCTCTCACCGACTGAGATGTGATTCCATCAAGTTTCCCCTTTCTGTTCTGGATGATCCTCTCTGTCTCTCTCCCCACCCCCCTTCATTGTACAAGCATGTAGCTATTTTTCCCATCTTAGAGGGGGAAGTGGGAAATCACTATCAAAACCATGCTTTGATACCGTTTATCGAGTGATCTCCAGGGAACCCTCCTTTGCTGATTCTTGTATGGTCCCCAAATCTTTTTTTTTTTTTTAAGACTTATTATTTATTCATGAGAGACACACACAGAGAGGCAGAGACATAGGCAGAGGGAGAAGTAGGCTCGTTGCAGGAGCCTGATGCGGGACTCAGTCCCAGATCCCGGGATTACGACCTGAGCCAAAGGCAGCTGCCCAACTGCTGAGCCACCCAGGCGTCTCTCCCCCAAGTCTTTTAATGGTTGTGTGCCCCAGGACACAGTCCTTGGACAGACTGACTTTACTCCTTTAAATATATTTAATCCCTCGATTATATCTAGTGTCCTGTGATGGCTATAAGTACCATGTGACTACTCTTAAAATTAAACATCAATTTCAAGCCTGGACTTTTCCTCTGAACTCCAGCCATCTACAGCTTTGCTTGACTGTCTGATAGGCAGTTTTATATAACATATCCAAAATTAAGCTCCTGATTTTCTCCGTCTTTCCCATTTCAGTTAATAGTAATGCCATCTTTCTGTGTGATCATGTGAGAAACCTGAGCTGTTCTTGACTTCTTTCTTTGGCTCACACATTCTGTATCCCATCCACTGGCAAATTCAGCTTTCGCTTATATTCAGGTATATCTACGATGTCATCACTTCTCTCCACTTTACTGCTACCACCCTGGCCCAAGCTACAATCATTTCTTGCTGGATTACTACAACTGGTTTCTTGGTTTTCAGTCTTAACCTCTTAGATGCAACTTTTCTCAAACAGCATTCCTCATCTGATCCCAGAATGCAGAAAAGGATTTAAATCACTATTTTCTCAATTCTCTCAATGAGAGAACATAAATAGTATCATTCTTGTTAATGGAAGAGTAGTTAATCCTTTACCTACAAAGGAGTACTTAAGGCACTAAGTACTGCCACGCCCCCTCCATTTTTTATTGAGATATAAATGACATATGACATTGTATCAAGGTATACAGTGTAATGATTTGATATATGCATGTATTGTAAAATGATTACCGCAGTGCATTAAGGCTTAATTCTTTCCTTAGAACTTTGGGAATAGAATGACAGTGTCTGTAATTAGCACAGCATCTAGAGGGGTTTAAAAAAAAAGTTGTCAGATCAGACCACTTGTTGCCCCAAGGCGTCAGAGTTTCCTTTTGGAGGAAGAGTCTTCACAATACAAAGCCCAAGGTGATATGGCCCTCTATTTACCTCTCCTTATTTCATTTCCATTACTTTTCATTTCACTCCCTCTGCTCCAACCATTCTGGCCCCTGTGTTGTTTCATCTGATGGTTGATGTTCTTCCAGATAGTGACATGATTTGCTCTTACCTCTTTTTCACATCTTTATTCAAATGTCACCTTCTTATTTGTGACATTTCTTATAATTCTTAGGCCTTCTCTGACCCCTCTATTTAAAATCACATCTTCATATACCTCCTTCCTTGATTTGTTTCATGCTATTTCAGTTATCTTTTTCTCATCCTTCCATTTGCTCTCATTATCCTAGGAAATTTGATTTCCCTGTTATCACTTCCTTCTTTTTGTGCTTTTTTATTCAATATTTAACATTCATATATTCATCACCTAGATTTTAAAATTAGCATTTTACTATACTTGCTCTACCACATGTCTATCCATCCATCAATATATCTTCTTTATGCATTTCAAAGTAAGTTGCAGACAGTAGTACCCTTCACCTCTAAACCCTTCTGTTTATGTATTATTAACTAGCATTCAGTATTTACTTATTCTCCCCCCCGCCCTTCCTAGAGAAAAATTATGTCAATGAAATGTATAGATTTTAGGTAAACTGTTTGGTGAGTTTAGACAAATGCATACACCTTTGTTGTCCAAGCACTTATCAAAATGTGGAACATGATCATTACTCTAGAAAGGTCCCTCATGGTCTTTCACAGTCAAACCCGGTGCCTGTTCCTCAAAGGAAGATTTTCTTCCATAGGAGAATTTTCCCTGTTCTAGAAGTTCATATAGATGAAATCCTATGTGCTCTTCTGCCTAAGGCTTCTTTGACTCAGCGTGATGTTTTTGAGATTGATGGATGTTGTTGCTTTATCAACAGTTCTTTGCTTGCTGTTGTTGAATATTTGTCCATTGTACGATTATATCAGAGTTTGTTTTTTCTCCTGTTGATGGGAGAACTGGACAACTCCACTGTTTGGCTATTACGAACAAAGTTGCTGCAAACATTCTTCTACAAGTCTTTCTATGATCACGTATTTTCATTTCCCTTGGGAAATATAGAAGCGTTGGGTCACAGGATGGTTGTATATTTAGTTTTATAAGAAATTGCCAAGACTTTTCTCAAAGTGATTGTACCATTTTGCACTGCCACCGACAATGTATGAATGAGAGTTCCAGTTCTGCATCTGTACAAGTATTTCGTGTTGTCAATCTCTTTATTTTTAGTCATTCTGGTGGGTGTATCTCATTGTGGTTTTAATATGCATTTCCCTGGTGACCAGTATGCACTTAGTATGTTTATTGGCACATGAAAAAAGTAGTTAAATCTTTGGCTTTTTCTTTACTGAGTTGTAGGATTTCCTTACATATTTTAATACTCATCCTTTGCCAGATATATATATTTGCAAATACTTTCTCCCAGTCTAGAGCTTGCGTATGCATTTTCTTAGTAGTCTCTTTTGACAAGCAGGTTTTTTACGTTGATGAAGTTTATTAATGTTTTCCCTTTCTGGTTTATATTTTCTTTGCTCTAAGAAACTTCTGTTTACCCCCAAGTCACAGTATTATGTTTTCTCTTATGTTCTCATCTAGAAACTTTATGATTTTAATTCTTGCATTTAAATCTGTAGTGGTAAAACCCTGCCATCTTTGTCTATGCACTCTTGCCTCCTTGCCCCTCCACTCTAAGGACTTGGTTTTATTTGTGATTAAAGAGGCTATGTCAGCTAGGAAAATCAGTCAATCAGTCAATCAACCTGTGGTCCATCTTAAATTGTTTTTTGTACCTGGAATGAGGTGGGGAGTTCAGGGTTTAATTTTTTTCTTCTCGTATGTTTATCCAGTCTTTCAACATCATTCGTTGTGAAGACTATTTTCAGTGTTGGATTGCTTCAGTGACTTACAGTGATTGTATAAGTGTGAGTCTCTTCTGTGCCATTGTTAGATTTATCTTTATGCCATACTGTTTTGAGTATAGTAGCTTTGGAGTGAATATTGAACATGGGTATAGTATGGATGTTCCAGATGTGGTCTTTTTCTAGATGGCTTTGTATTTGCGTTTCCATGTATATTTTAGAATCAGCTTGCCAGTTTCTACAAAAACATCTGATTGGAATTGTATTGAATCGATAGCTCAATTGAGAGAGAAGATGACATAACCATATTGAATCTTTTAATCTATGAACATGGCATATCTCTCCATTTAGGTTTTTCATTTCTCTCAGCGGTATTTCTTTGCTTTTCAGTTTAAAGGTCTTCCATGTCTTTTGTTACATTTATTCTTAAGTATGGCATTTTATTTATAATGCTATAAACAAAATTGCTTGTTTATTTTATTGTATTTGCCAATTGTTTGCTATATAAATATGTATGTATAAATACACACAGTTTTTTTTTTTTTGTATGTTGACACTATATCCTGTGACCTTGTTAATTTCAGTTATTAGCTGTTAGAGTACTTTATTAGATTCTCTAGATAATGTAAACAGTTATGTCCTCCACATATGGAGACAGTTTTACTTCTTCGTTTTGGATTTTTATGCCTTTTATGTCCCCTATTTTTATCCCCCCATGGGTGGGACCTCCAGTGCCATGTAGAATGTTGAACACAAGTGGTTAGAACAAATAGCTCTGTCTTGTTCTAAGTGTTTTACTATAAAGTATAATAAGAACTGTAGGTTTTCTCAGAGATAGACTTGAAGTGAAGACATTTTCTTCTATTCTTCGTTAACTGAGAGTATTTATCTTGGGTGGGTGTTGAATTTTATTGTTTATTCTACATCTATTGCTATGAACATCTGGTTTTCTCCCATATTCTTTTAAAATGGTAAATTGGGCGGGGGCAGGGCAAGATGGCAGACGAGTAGGGTCCCCAAGTCACCTCTCCCCACCAACTTATCTAGATAACTTTCAAATGATCCTGAAAACCTACAAATTTGACTTAAGATTAAAGAGAACAGCTGGAGTGCTACAGAGAGAAGAGTTTGTGCTTCTAACAAGAACTCGTTTTTAGCCACTCTGCACTGAGCAAAATGACTAGAAAGAAGAACTCACCACAAAAGAATCAGAAACAGTACTCTCTGCCACAGAGTTACAGAATTTGGATTACAATTCGATGTCTGAAAGCCAATTCAGAAGCACAATTATAAAGCTACTGGTAGCTCTGGAAAACAGCAGAAAGGATCAGGAGACTTCATGACTGCAGAATTTAGATCTAATCAGGTTGAAATTAAAAATCAATTAAATGAGATGCAATCCAAACTGGAGGTCCTAATGATGAGGATTAATGAGGTAGAAGAAAGACTGAGTGACATAGAAGACAAGTTGATGGCAAGGAAGGAAGCTGTGGAAAAAAAAGAAAAACAATGAAAAGAACATGAGGAAAGATTAAGGGAAACAAATGACAGCCTCAGAAGGAAAAATCCAAGTTTAATTGGAGTTCCAGAGGGCACTGAGAGGGACAGAGGACCAGAAAGCATATTTGAACAAATCATAGCTGAGAACTTCCCTAATTTGGGAGGGAAACAGGCATGCAGATCCAGAAGATAGAGACGTTCCCCCGTAAAATCAATAAAAACCATTCAACACCTCAACATTTATTTTATTTTTTTTAAATATTTTATTTATTTATTCATGAGAGACAGAGAGAGAGAGAGAGGCAGAGACACAGGCAGAGGGAGAAGCAGGCTCCATGCAGGGAGCCCGATGTGGGACTCGATCCCGGGTCTCCAGGATCATGCTCTGGGCCCAAGGCAGGCGCTAAACCACTGAGCCATCCAGGGATTCCCAACACCTCAACATTTAATAGTGAAACTTACACATTCCAAAGATAAAGAGAAAATCCTTAAAGCAGCAAGAGACAAGAGATCCCTAACTTATATGGGGAGAAATATTAGATTAACAGCAGACCTCTCCACAGAGACCTGGCAGGCCAGAAAGGGCTGGCAGGATATATTCAGGGTCCTAAATGAGAAGAAAATGCAGCCAAGAATACTCTATCCAGCAAGGCTCTCATTCAGAATAGAAGGAGAGATAAAGAGCTTCCAAGATAGGAACTGAAAGAATATGTGACCACCAAACCAGCTCTGCATGAAATATTAAGGGGGACCCTGTAAAAGAAAGAGGATGCCCAAAGAAATAATCCACAAAAACAGGGACTGAATAGGTACTATGATGACACTAAAATTCATAACTTCCAGTAGTAACTCTGAATGTGAATGGGCTTAATGATCCCATCAAAAAATGCAGGGTTTCAGACTGGATAAAAAAGCAAGACCCATCTATTTGCTGTCTACAAGAGACTCATTTTAGACCTAAGGACACCTACAGCCTGAAAATGAAAGGTTGGAGAACCATTTACCATTCAAATGGTCCTCAAAAGAAAGCAGGTGTAGCCATCCTTATATCAGATAAATTAAACTTTATCCCAAAGACTGTAGTAAGAGCTGAAGACAGACACTAGATCATACTTAAAGGATCTATCCAACAAGAGGACCTAACAATCATGAATATTTTTGCCCCTAATGTGGGAGCTGCCAAGTATATCAATCAGTTAATAACCAAAGTAAAGACATACTTAGATAATAATACACTAATACTGGGAGACTTCAACACAGCACTTTCTGCAAATGACAGATATTATAAGCACAACATCTCCAAAGAAACAAGAGCTTTAAGTGATACACTGGACCAGATGGATTTCACAGATATTTACAGAGCGTTACATCCAAACGCAACTGAATACACATTCTTCTCAAGTACGTGTGGAACTTTCTCCAGAAGAGACCACATACTGGGTCACAAATCAGGTCTCAACTGATACCAAAAGATTCGGATTGTCTCCTGCATATTTTCAGTCCATAATGCTTTGAAACTTAAACTCAATCACAAGAAGAAATTTGGAAGAAACCCAAACATGTGGAGGTTAAAGAGCATCTTGCCTTTTGAAAGGTTGAACCAGGAAATTAGAGAAGAATTAAAAAAGATTCATGGAAACTAATGAGAACAAAGATACAACTGTTCAAAATCTTTGGGATACAGCAAAAGCAGATCTGAGAGGGAAGCACATTGCAATACAAGCATCCCTCAAAAAATTGGAAAAAACTCAAATACATAAGCACCTAAAGGAACTGGAGAGAAAACAACAAATAAAACCTACACCAAGCAGAAAAAGAGATTTAATAAAGATTCAAGCAGAACTCAATGAAATAGAGACCAGAAGAACTGTAGAACAGATCAACAAAACCAGGAGTTGGTTCTTTGAAAGAATTAATAAGATAGATAAACCATTAGCCAGCCTTAATTAAAAACAAGAGAAAAGACTCTAATTAATAAAATCATGAGTGTAAAAGGAGAGATCACAACCAATACCAAGGAAATACAAACAATTTTAAAAACATATTATGAGCAGCCATAAGCCAATAAATTAGGCAAACTAGAAGAAATGGACACATTTCTGGAAAACCACAAACTACCAAAACTAGAACAGGAAGAAATAGAAAAATCTGAACAGGCCAATAACCAGGGAAGAAATTGAAGCAGTCATCCAAAACCTCCCAAGACACAAAAGTCCAGGGCCAGATGGCTTCCCAGGGGAATTCTATCAAACGTTTAAAGAAGAAACAATACTTATTTTACTAAAGCTGTTCCAAAAGATAGAAAGGGATGGAGTACTTCCAAACTCGTTTTATGAGGCCAGCATCACCTTAATTTCAAAACCAGAAAAGACCCCACCAAAAAGGAGAATTATAGACCAATATCCCTGATGAACATGGATGCAAAAATTCTCAACAAGATACTAGCCAACAGGATCCAACAGTACATTAAGAAGATTATTCACCATGACCAAGTGGGATTTATCCCCGGGATGCAAGGCTGGTTCAACACTCGTAAAGCAATCAATGTGATAGATCATATCAACATGAGCAAAAACAAGAACCATATGATCCTCTCAACAGATGCAGAGAAAGCATTTGATAAAATACAGCATCCATTCCTGATCAAAACTCTTCAGAGTGTAGAAATGGAGAGAACATTCCTCAGCATCTTAAAAGCCATCTACAAAAAGCCCACAGCAAATATCATTCTCAATGGGGAAATATTGGGAGCCTTTCCCCTAAGATCAGGAACAAGACAGGGATGTCCACTCTCACCACTGCTATTCAACATAGTACTGGAAGTCCTAGCCTCAGCAGTCAGACAACAAAAAGAAATAAAAGGCATTCAGATTGGTAGAGGAGAAGTCAAACTCCCTCTTCGCAGATGACATGATACTGTACATAAAAAACCCAAAAGACTCCCCCCCCAAGATTGCTAGAACTCATACAGCAATTCGGCAGTGTGGCTGGATACAAAATCAATGCCCAGAAATCAGTGGCATTTCTATATACTAACAATGAGACTGAAGAAAGAGAAATTAAGGAGTCAATCCCCTTTACAATTGTACCCAAAAGCATAAGATACCTAGGAATAAACCTAACCAAAGATAAAGGATCTGTACCCTAAAAACTACAGAACACTTCTGAAAGAAATTGAGGAAGACACAAAGAGATGGAAACATATTCCATGCTCATGTATTGGAAGAATTAATACTGTGAAAATGTCAATGTTCCCCAGGGCAATTTACATGTTCAATGCAATCCCTATCAAAATACCATGGACTTTGTTCAGAGAGTTGGAACAAATCATCTTAAGATTTGTGTGGAACCAGAAAAGACCCCGAATAGCCAGGGGAATATTGAAAAAGAAAACCAAAGCCGGGGGCATCACAATGCCAGATTTCAGGTTGTACTACAAAGCTGTGGTCATCAAGACAGTGTGGTCCTGGAACAAAAACAGACACATAGATCAATGGAACAGAATAGAGAACCCAGAAGTGGGCCCTCAACTCTATGGTCAACTAATATTTGACAAAGCAGGAAAGACTATCCACTGAAAAAGGGCAGTCTCTTCAATAAATGGTGCTGGGAAAATTGGACAGCCACGTGCAGAATGAAACTAGACCACTCTCTTGCACCACACACAAAGATAAACTCAAAATGGATGAAAGATCTAAATGTGTAAATCTAAATCCATCAAAATCCTAGAGGAGAACACAGGCAACACCCTTTTTGAACTTGGCCACAGTAACTTCTTGCAAGATACATCTATGAAGGCAAGAGAAACAAAAGCAAAAATGAATTATTGAGACTTCATCAAGATAAGAAGCTTCTGCACAGCAAAAGAAACAGTCAACAAAACTCAAAGACAACCTACAGAATGGGAGAAGATATTTACAAATGACATATTAGATAAAGGGCTAGTTTCCAAGATCTATAAAGAACTTATTAAACTCAACAGCAAAGAAACAAACAATCCAATCCTGAAATGGGCAAAAGACATTGAACAGAAATTTCACCAAAGAAGACATAGACATGGCCAACAAGTACATGAGAAAATGCTCTGCATCCTTTGCCATCAGGGAAATACAAATCCAAATCACGATGAGATCCCACCTCACACAAGTGAGGTGAATGATGAAAATTAACGAAACAGGAAACAACAAATTTTGGAGAGGATGCAGAGAAAGGGGAACCCTCTTGCACTGTTGGTGGGAATGTGAACTGGTGCAGCCACTCTGGAAAACTGTGTGGAGGTTCCTCAAAGAGTTAAAAATAGACCTGCCCTACGACCCAGCAATTGCACTGTTGGGGATTTACCCCAAAGATACAGATGCAATGAAATGCCGGGACACCTGCACCCCGATGTTTCTAGCAGGAATGTCCACAATAGCTAAACTGTGGAAGGAGCCTCGGTGTCCATCGAAAGATGATGGATAAAGAAGATGTGGTCTATGTATACAATGGAATATTCCTCAGCCATTAGAAACGACAAATACCCACCATTTGCTTCAATGTGGATGGAACTGGAGGGTATTATGCTGAGTGAAATAAGTCAATCGGAGAAGGACAAACGTTATATGGTCTCATTCATTTGGGGAATATAAAAAATAGTGAAAGGGAATAAAGGGGAAAGGAGAAAATAAGTGGGAAATATCAGTGAGGGAGACAGAACATGAGAGACTCCTAACTCTGGGAAATGAACAAGGGGTAGTGGAAAGGGAGGTGGGTGGGGGGTTGGGGTGACTGGGTGATGGGCACTGAGGGCCGCACTTGACGACATGAGCACTGGGTGTTATGCTATATGTTAGGAAATCGAACTCCAATAGAAAAAATACAAAAAAGGGTAAATTATAATTAATTGATTTTAAATGTTATACCAACCCACTTGATAAGGACATTTTATCCTTTTTTTTTTTTTATCTATTACTAGATATTGTTGGATATTTAGTGTAGAATTTTTGTCCATGTTCATGAGTGATATTAGGTTATGTCTATTTTTATATCTTCAGTATTGTTATTGGGGTTATTTTTCTTCTAGATGTTTAAAGTTTCTGCCTTTCACATTTAAATCTTTAATCCACCTAGAGTTGTTCTTTTATGGATATTATACAGTTGGGTTCCAAATTCATTTTTTTCCCTCATTTGGAAATCCAATCTTTCCTCTAGAGATTTGCCGTGCTGACATTCCCATACATCAAGTTTTCCTGTATCTTCAGATCTTATTTTGGGATTTTCATTCTATTCTATTAGCTGATTTTTATATCTCTATGCTAATATCTTGTTGCATTGATTACGATGGTCTTAATATCTGTCAGTAAAGTTTCCTCACCTTTTCTTCAAAAATGTCTTGCTTTTCTTGGTCCTCTATCCTTCTGAATAAATTTTAGCCTTGTATTATTAAGTTTCACCAAAACCGTGTTGAGACTTTGATTATACTTTCCTTAAATGTATGGACAGGTCTGTGGTGAATTGACATCTTTATGTTGAGTCTTTACAACTTTGAACATAATGTCAGTTTACCTAATTAGGTCTTAATTTAATATCTTTTAATAACATTCAAAAATAGCTTCCATAATGGTCCTGCTCATCTTTGGATCATTTTTTCCCTAAGGACTTTTTTTTGTGGGTTTATAAAAGGGGTGTATCTATAATTTTTTGTTGTTTAGCAGTTCAGCTATTAAGATACTGATCTTTTGCCTAATTCATTCTTATAATTTATTATGTTATTTGTGTTTCAAATACAAAATTGTGTAATTTATAAATGACCATTGTGTCTTTTTTCTCTTTTCTTTATAACCTTTATTTCCTTTTCTTGTCCAGTTGTGCTGCCCAGTATCTCTGGTGTAACGTTGACTAGAATTACATATAGTGAATTTTTTTTATTGTGTCTGATTTTAAAGACTATTTTAACATTCCTCCAGTAAGATATGTCCCAATTAGTTATTTATTAAAGAGATTCTTTTGTGTTTTTAATTTGCTTTTACTTGTTTTACTTGCCACAAATGAGTGTGTCTAATTGTTGCTCTTAAATGAATTCATTTATTCTGTTTTCCTGTTTTGTCTTTGGAGTTCTGCAATTTCATAATGCTTTGTCTCTGATATAGATTTATTTATCTTGCTTGGGGTTTCTGGATCAGCAATTCTGGAATGTTATCAGCCATTATTTCTTTGTTGCCTCTTCTCCATTATTTTTATTACATTCTTTTAGAAATCTGATTACAAGGTGTTAGACTTTTTCACTTTCTCTTTAATGTTGTTTATCATTTTCCAATGAGAAGAAGGGTTATATGCTGCAGACTGTCTTCTTTTTCATATGTATTTTTTTTCTGTTTGTCTATTTAGATCATAGTATGGATAAGATATCTGGGTTTACTTTTCAGTTCACTAATTTTACCTTTACATGTGTCTAATACTTTCATTTTGTGAAGTTTCATTTAATTCTTTTATAGATCTGCTTGGCTATTTATAGTCTTTTGTTTCTACTCATTTTCTATCTTTTTTGTTTTTAACGTATTGAATAATTTTTTAATTTTTTTTAGAAGATTTTATTTACTTATTCATGACAGATGCGGGGGCAGATAGAGAGAAAGAGAAAGAGAGAGAGGGGCAGAGACACAGGCAGAGGGAGAAGCAGGCTCCATGCAGGGAGCCTGACGTGGGACTCGATCCCAGGTCTCCAGGAGCCCACCCTGGGCTGAAGGCGGCGCTAAACCGCTGAGCCACCCGGGCTGCCGGCCATTTCTGATTATTTTAGTTGTCTGTGAAGTTATATTTGTAGGAAATTTTTTGGCTTTGGTTAAATTTTGAGTCCCTCTACAGTGGATCTGTTATTTCATTTATGCTTCTGGCTGTCACCTAGAAGTTCTGATAATTATGCTGTTCTGTAAATTATCTGTTTGCCATTTTATCAGACCATAGTAGGTGAATTTGGATTACAAATCTATGTAAGAGCATACTTTTGTTAGAAATTGTCAGTGGAGATGTTTGTTTCCACCCTGCAATAGCATCCAGAATAGAACATTTCTGCTGGGCAGAATTTATGCACATTTTAAAATTTTTACACTAAAGATGTAGCCCTCAAGCACCTAAATTTAGGTTGTAGTATACTTAGGAGTTTTCTAGGCTTTACCTCCTTTCACTTCTGCCTTATATCCCCATTATTTGGGAATTCAAAGTGCCCATAGTTTGGCAAAAGAGCTTCAGGGTAAAAGTCCGCTTTATTGCTAATTTACCTTTCTGAGTCCCATTTTCCATTTTATTTTCTGCTCTCTGAAGCATTTACTTTTTGCCAGATTAGCAATATGTTTTTTGAAGTATCTAATCTTCCAATATGCCAAAATGGAAGATCTAATGATATCCCTCAACACACATACACACGGATTCACCAATTTTAAGTATATAGTTTAGCAAATTTGACAAATGTATACAGACGGGTAATTACTACATAGTTAAAATATATAACATTTCTGTTACCGTGGAAAGTTCCTTCCTCCTCTTCTTGCAACCTTGGCCCTAGGCAACTGCAGCTCTGTTTTCCTTTACTGCATATTAGCTTTGTCTTGCCTAGTATTTCACATAAATGAAATCATACTTTACGTACTCTTTTTATATCTATCTTCTTGTGCTCAGCACAACATTTTTGTGATTCATCCATGTTGTTATGTATATGAATAGTTTGTGTCTTTTTATTGCTGAGTAGTATTCTGTTGTATGGTTGTATCCCATTTTATTCCCTTGTTGATGGACATCTGGGTTGTTTCCAGGTTTTGGTAACCATAAATAAAACTGATATGAACACTCATGGTGAAACGTTTGTATGGACCTATGATTGCTGGGCCATGTGGTATAATAACTTTTATAGGAAATTGCAAAGTTTTTCAACAATATATGATCCAGTTGCTCCCTGTCTTCACCAACTGTTGATACTGTTTTTTTTCGTTTTAGTCATTCTGTTAAAATCATGGTAGTGTCTCATTATGGTTTTAATTTGCATTTCCCAGGCAGCCCAGGTGGCTCAGCGGTGTAGCACCGCCTTCGGCCCAGGGCATAATCCTGGAGACCCTGGATCGAGTCCCACGTCGGGCTCCCTGCGTGGAGCCTGCTTCTCCCTCTGCCTCTCTCTCTCTCTCTCTGTCTCTCAAGAATAAATAAAATCTTTTTTTTTTTCAAGAATAAATAAAATCTTTAAAAAAATTTGCATTTCCCTAATGACTTAAAATGTTGAAAGTCTTTTTATGTGCATATTTATTAGAAGATACTGTGTTGGCATCCCTGGTGGCGCAGCGGTTTGGCGCCCGCCTTTGGCCCAGGGCGCGATCCTGGAGACCCAGGATCGAGTCCCACGTCGGGCTCCCGGTGCATGGAGCCTGCTTCTCCTTCTGCCTATGTCTCTGCCTCTCTCTTTCTCTCTCTGTGTGTGTGACTATCATAAATAAATAAAAATTAAAAAAAAAAGAAGATACTGTGTTATATATCTCCTTTGGTGAAGTGTCTATTCAAATCTATTGACTATCTATTAATTGGGTTGTCTTATTATTACTAAATTGTAGGGGTTCTTTATGTATTTCAGATACAAATGTCGTATTAGATATGTTCTCTGCAAATATTTTCTCCCCATCTGTGGCTTGGATTTTCACTTTCTTAACAGCATCTTTGCATATTATAAAGTTTTATTTTGAAAGCCCAGTTTTTGAATTTTTTCTTTTATAGTTAATGTTGTGTTTTGTGAAATCTTTACATAACCGAAGAGCACAAAGACTTTGTCCTATATTAAAGACATTTCATTGATTTTTCTCTTATATGTAGGGATCCATTTCTATTACTTTGTATATGGTATGAGGTAAGGAAATTGACATTAAAATGATAAATTGAAATTAATAAAACACTTTTGTAATGGCATTAAGATATGAGATACTTTGACCTAAAACAAATATAGTATTCTAGGCCAACTGTACTTCAATTTAATAAAATCAAATACTTAGAGGTAAATTGATCAAAATATGTGCATTGCCTAGACACTGAAAAGTATATGTGCTGCCGAAGTGAGCACTAGACACTGAAAAGTATAAAGTGCTTTTGAGAAATGTTAAAAGAAGATCTAACTAAATGAGGTAGGCCATGCTCATGGGTTCAAGAACTCAAGGATGTTGTGATGGTTAATTGTACGTGTCAATTGGGCTATGCTATGGTGCCCAGTTGTTGGGTCAAACACCAGTCTAGGGTGGTGCTGTGATTAACATTTGTAATCTGTTGACTTGAAATAAAGGAGATAACCCTCCAGTGTGTGGTTGGGCTTCATCCAGTTGACGTAAGGGCAAAACTGAGCTATTTGAGAAGAAAGAGTTTTACCCAAAGACTGTAACAGAACTCCTGTCTGAATTTATAACCTGCTATCTTGCCCTCCACAATTTAGATTCAAGAACGCAGTATCGCTTCTTGTGTGTGTTTCCAGCCTCCTGCCTGCCCTATAGGTTTTGTATTTGCTCAAACCAATTCCTTAGTATAATCTCTCCCTCAGTGTGTCTGTGTGTATATGTACATATCCCTATTGATATTCTTTTTCTCTGGAGTACTGTTACAGACAAAGATGTCAGTTTTCCCAGACCTATAGCGTACAACGCGATACACCACTAGGCTTTTTTTCCAGAATTGAGTAACTGATTCTAAAATTTGTATGGAGATTCCTATAGCAAACAACTTAGCTAAAATAAGTTTGAAAAGGAAGAATAGGGGCATCTGGGTGGCTTAGTGGTTGAGCGTCTGCCTTTGGCTTAGGTCGTGGTTCCAGGGTCCTGGGATCAAATCCTGCATCAGGTTCCTTGTGGGGAGCCTGCTTTTCCCTCTGCCGGTGTCTCTGCCTTTCTCTCTCTGTCTCTCTTGAATAAATAAATAAAATCTTAAAAAAAAAACAAAGAATAAAGTTGGAAGAACCACATTACATGCTTTTAGATCTTAATGTAAAGCTGTAGTAATCAAGACATTGTGATATTGGCACAAGAATGGACATACAGATCAGTGCAACAGAATCAATCATGTTTTTTCTGACAAAGGTGCCAGGGTCATTCATGAGGGGGAAGGGGAATGGAAAGTCTATTAAAACATATGTTGATGGAATAATTGGATATCCATAGAGAAAAAAAATGAAACTGACTTTTGAATGAATATACATTTTTCTTTTAAAAAAAAAAAGATTTTATTTATTTATTCATGAGAGACACACAGAGAGAGGCAGAGGGAGAAGCAGGCTCCATGCAGGGAGCCCGATGTGGGACTTGATCCCGGGACCCTGGGATCATGCCCTGAGCTGAAAGTAGATGTTCAACCACTGAGCCACCCAGGACTCTGAATATACATTTTTCAATAGAGAAGAAAAAAGTAATTGTTTTTAACACCATCCCAAGTCAGAAATTGTGGTATATTTACTTTATTTCTTTTTTAATGGTATATGTAAAACACATAGTACTTATGCACATATTTCAAAATTTATATATTTGAGATCATATACCTTTTTCGACTGAATCAATGTCTTTTTACTTATTTTTATAACATTAAAACTTCTTCTCTGAGAGACATTTTAATGGCTACGTAATGCTAAATCATGAAGGTGTTCCATACCTTGCCTAATGATTCTTTACTGGTGGAATTAATACTAGTAATAATAGCTGCCATTTATTGGTTACTTTCTCCTAGGAATTGTTAAGCGCGTTACATGTATTATACTGTAGGATCCTTACAACCACTTTGAGATATTTAGCTACATTTTCAAGAAAAGGAAACCAAGGGTTAAGGAACTTGCCTATCTCTAATGTGTGAAGCTTGGGTTTATAATCAGATCTCTTTTATTCCAGTCCCTGAGAAAAATAAACTGCCAATTTTTAGTCTCTTTACAATTTTTTGCTATCATTAGAAACTCTGAGCTGGATATATTTGTGTATAAATCATTGTCTACATTTCAGACATCTGAACTTCCTTTCCTCTGTCAGTCCTTCATGTATTTTATCCATCACTCATCTAATGAAATATTTTCAGAGCCAGAGTAGTTGTCCAACGTAGCATGCAAGGCAAAGCAGTGCACAAACTGCAGAGTTACCCTCTTGGTTCGTGAAGGACTGGGACAAATAAGCACCAGGCAGGGCAGGCATTTTTGTAAGGGTCCAGATCTGCAGAAGAATGAATCTAAGGAATTCTATGGTGCTAACTATTCAGTGATTACAGCTAATTTTAGTAGTCTGCCCCCTAGGACATTGAGTCCCACCTTTATTATTAAGTTTTTAATTATAATTCTAGTGTAGTTAACATACAGTGCTACTGTATGTAACATAGTTTCAGGTGTGCAACCTAGTGACTCAGCAGTACCATACATTACTCAGTGCTTGAAATAAATGCACCACTGAGTCCCACTTTTATTTTTTTATTTTTATTTATTTTTTTAAAGATTTTATTTATTTATTCATATGAGAGAGAGAGGCAGAGACACAGGCAGAGGGAGAAGCAGGCTCCATGCAGGGAGCCCGATGTTGTACTCGATCCTGGGTCTCCAGGATCAGGCCCCAGGCCGAAGGCGCTAAACCACTGAACCACCTGGGCTGCCCGAGTCCCACTTTTAAAATGGAATTATGTAATGTTAATCAAGTCATTTAACTCTTCTCTGCCTTGTTTTCTTCGTCTAGAGAAGGTCACTAAGAGCTTTATGGCCAAGTGAAATTTTCTAATCCCTTAGCAGAATCTTACCTATTTATGATTTGGAAGAGACTAGGGAGGCAACATAGTGTTGTGGCTTTTGATCCCAAGAGACTTGGGTTCAGATAGAGCTCTAACATTTATCAGGTGATCTTACACACATTTCCTGAGGCTTTTTGAGTCCCACTTTTCTAACTTCTCAGAATGCAGAACAAATACACGCTGATCTTGTGAGCAAAAGGATCTCAAGAGCCCTTGGTTTGTTTTCTAGTATGTGTACTGCCTGCTGCCTCCATCACTGCCTACTCCCCAATTAGGGTACAAGAAGCAGGGTAATCCACCCACTTTCATTCATGTTTTCCAAGTCTTCCATCCTCTAAGGAGTTACTCAGTTCAGCCTCTTCTGTAAAGACATTATAATAGTAGAGTTAAATCTTCTTGGTCCTTGACTTCTATTAACTGTAATACTACCTATCCTTTGCATTCTCTTAACCTGTTGTTTGAGAGCACAGATGACCTGAGATAAGAGATCATGTCTGAGGTTGTGGAAAATGTTTTTAAGCAGCCTAAAGATTGTGTTTATTTTTTTTAATAAAGATTTATTCATGAGAGACCTAGAGAGAATGGCAGAGACACAGGCAGAGGGAGAAGCAGGCTCCATGAAGGAAGACCGATGTGGGACTCCGTCCCAGGACCTCAGGATCACGCCCTGATCAAAGGCAGGCGCTCAACCACTGAGCCACCCAGGCATCCCAAGATTATGTTTACATTTAGAATATCCTTTCCATTTCCAAGATTAAGGCTTAAGTACCCTTGGTGTTAGGAGAAGAAAGATATGACAGCTCTAGCAGTCTCTCCATTACACCTTGTGTCAATCTGCAACTCTTTCTGGGGTTCCTGGTTTTTGCACTGAGGTTCCAGGAATCCTGGAAACCCACCGTAGAAGAGGAGGAGGAGGGGGAGAAAGACTGGTTACAGTTGAAGAAAGCAAGCTAGTGGGGTAGAATAATGCCTGTCCACTTGTACTCCCCTCTGCTGATGGGAAGACGTACCTTTAAATTTTGTCTGTATTGATAGAGACATAGTGTTTTTGTTTTTGTTTTTTGTTTTTGCTTAGAGAAACCTTTGTTAAAAATGATTGTTTTAAGTGCAAGAAAAAAAGAAGAATATGGAACCTAAGTGGAGGTGAAATAAATATGCATGTGTATATATTTATAAATATGCCTACTTTTTCCCTTTTCTTAAAATGGCAAGAAGAATATCTGGGGAACAGAATGTACTTTACAATCTGGTCTTCACCTTGTTGGAATCTGGGGATTCCTCTTAATGCAAAAGGCATGCCTCTTTCATTGTTAGTATAGCTCTGATTTCCATTTTAAATTTAACGGGGACTAGTTAAGTTAGTGTAGTGGCAGGTATTTGGTAAGACGTAACTGTTACATAGCATCTTAAAAAGTGTTGGCTTGAGCCACAAAGGGTCCTGGGGAGCTTTGTGTTTTTTATTTCTTATTTTCATATGCCTTAAGTAACCTTAAGAGGACATGATATGGGTAAAATAGCCATTGTAATTTAGAAAGGAACATGCTCAATCCCTGTCTCTCCTCCGTCTAATGAGTTCATGTAAAAAATATATCAAAAGAAATACTCATAGCAGAATCCTCACATTTCAAAGGGGAGTATATTTATTATAAGAACTGCTGATTCATTAGGAATGCTTCCTAATTCGAAGAGCAACAGCTGCTTCTGGTTAGAATAAACTCCATCTCTTTTGTGCGCTGTCTCTCCAAGGGGATGTGAAATTTTGGTTTAAGGTTTTTCTCCTGCTTTAGTTTTTTCTCTCCCTTTCTCACTCTTTCCTCAATTAGGATGTGTTATCTTTTTCAGTGTTCACACGATTTGAATAAACCACTGTACTCACCCCCACCTTTAAAAATGACTTTAAGATTACAAATGCTAAGAAAACTCTTCTGATAATGTGTTTTGTTTGCGTTCACAGTGGCAGTGGAGTGTATTGTGCAGCAGTAAAGAAAAAAGTTGAGACATGTTGCAGTTATGAATTCTAAGTGCAATAATTTAAAATACAGGGAGCATTTGAGAAACTACCATTGTCCATTAAATGAAACCACTGTATTAATGTATCATAGCATGCTGTTCTAATCACTTTTCTCCAAATACCAGCTTTTTGAAAGAAACATGGCTATATTTTTTTTATACAAAATCTGAAATCGTGTAATTGAATGGCTTGGCAGAATAGGTAAATGAATGTAGCAACTTGCATTCAAATATGTCTCTTTGGTTTGTAATGAGCTGATTGAAGTTCACAGTTGTAAGACTTGCCATTTTATTTCCTGATTTTACATTCTGGACCCAGACAAAGGTGCCAGTTTTTTGTATTGAAATAGGAAGAAGAAGGAAATTGTTTAAGAATCAGCTCTTTTTGGGGATCACTATTGGATTCTGTGCTGCAGTAGCTTTTACTCAACTGTTCCTCTGTAAAATAAGGAATCATCTAATATGACCATTTCTATTTAATTTTAGAATTATTAACAACCCTTCTTAGGGCTTAAAGAAATTCTGTCACGTGTGATGGAGTTGGTCGTCTGCCACATGTGTACATGTTCATGTGAGAGAGATAATTGGTGCTTGTGCATACTTCTCTTATAGCACTTATCTTAGTGATTACACTTGTTGATTTATGTGTCTGATTTCCCCTTTGGACACTGAGCTCCTGACTGTGCCTGATTCACCTGTTAGCCCCAGGACCCAGCAAAGAGCCTCCCAGTCAATAAATGTTTGATGACCAAATGAACCATAGAATACAAAGCCAAGGGCAGCCCCGGTGGCTCAGCGGTTTAGTGCCGCCTGCAGCCCAGGGTGTGATCCTGGGGACCCCGGATCGAGTCCCACATCAGGCTCCCTGCATGGGGCCTGCTTCTCCCTCTGCCTGTGTCTCTGCCTCACTCTCTGTTTCCATGTCTCTCATGAATAAATAAATAAAATCTTTACAAAAAAAAAAAAAAAAGAATACAAAGCCAAATGGATGTCCACCTAAATATCAAAATACACATTAGACAGGTCATCAAGTTTGAAGCTAAATGGATATTATTTTAAATCCTGGTTGTTGTGGGACCATGGGAATTCCATGTGGAATCCAATTAAAATTTTGATGTTTCAGGACAATTCTAAGTATTGAAGACCACCACCATCACTACTCTCAGACAAGAGAATCTGTTTTTTTTTTTTTTTTTTTTTTTGAGAATCTGTATTTTTTTGCACCCTATCTGGTAGGCACAGCAGAAAAGAGTAATACTGAGAGATTGCAGAGCCATTCATGATACCTACTTCTGGGTTTGTCGGGATGTCCTTTTGGCTGTGCGAGAAAGGCTCTGGATCAATTTCTTTCACTGCTCCAACTCATTCCTGCTATGAAATAAGAGGGTTAAACAGTTTAGAGCAGCTGGCTGCTCTTATACTTCCTTTGTCTCTCGTGGGTGGGCCAGGTGGCAGAGAACTTGGGTTCTGCTTTTTCTGGTCATAGAGCAATCTTTTGTCACTGCCCATAGTATTATGGTCAAACCTCTGGGCTGGTCATAGGTTTTCTAACTAGGAGAAAGCATGCCATACATAATACAGAGGTATAACACCCTTAAGCCCGGTGTAGACAGACTAGTTTATCTCATTGACCTGCTTTCATTCTGTCTTTGAAAAATTTTTTTTTTTTAAATCTATTTATGATAGTCACAGAGAGAGAGAGAGAGAGGCAGAGACAAAGGCAGAGGGAGAAGCAGGCTCCATGCACCGGGAGCCCGATGTGGGATTCGATCCCGGGTCTCCAGGATCGCGCCCCGGGCCAAAGGCAGGCGCCAAACCGCTGCGCCACCCAGGGATCCCTCATTCTGTCTTTGAAATGAAACCTTTATCTTGTGTCAAATGGAAAAATATTAATAAAATCCCTATTGACCGTAGCTTACTCTTTCGTGACAGATATAATCTTAAAAGTAAAGACATTTAAAATAATCCAGAATATGGCAAGAACCACTCCATCGCTTGAGAGATCAAGTAGACCTCTTCTGTCTAACAATCATAAGAGCGGCTACCTATTTTTGAGTACTTGATACAATCTGTGAACTGTAGTGGGCATTGGTATTATTTACATTAAGTTATTATTGCTTAATTTGTTCCATACCGTGGCCTTGTTGGGTCAATAGGAAGTGGTGACCTTTTAGGGTGCCTGGGTGGCTTAGTGGTTGAGCATCTGCTTCTGGCTCAGGTCGTGATCCTGGGGTCCTGGAATCAAATCCTGCATTGGGCTCCCTGCAGGGAGCCTGCCTCTTCCTCTGCATTTGTCTCTGTCTCTCTCTACATCTCTCATGAATAAATAAATTAAATATTTTTTTAAAAAAAGAAGTGATGTCCTTTTGCAGAGAAAGTAGGCTTGGGGAGGTGAAGGAACAGCTCAGAGGAAGCCCTTTGATAGACGGGGCAACTCCACGTTTTGCTCCCAGCTGTCCAACTCAACCTTCTCTCCCACCGTGTCACACAGTGATGCTGCTTCTGAAGGGAGTTGACTTGTCAGGCCATCCTTTGCCTAATAGGAGCTCTTTTTTTTTTTTTTTTTTTTTAATAGCTCTTCTACTAGAGCCAAATTCTGTTTTTAATTGCATCATCAGTAAATTTAAGTAATTAAAAGAGCACTGACAAAAGCCTTCCATTTTAGAACCTTCTTCTTCCTTGAGAACCTAGGTCAGCTACATGGGTCATAAGACTTCTGAGTTTATCTGCATCCTACTTCCCCTTTCGATTCCTCTTCTACTCTATTAAAGTGATATTCTAAAAAGATAAATCTGATCAAATTCCTCTGCCAAAAACTCTGCTTTTAGGAGAAGAGTTCAACTTCTTAGTCTTGCACATAAAACTTACGAGCTGACACTTCAGCCTTCTCTAGTGTCATCTTCTGCCAGGATTTCCCTTCCCCTGTCCCTGTCTCCACAAAATGTTAAATAGAGAAACATCTTGCCCCACCTTTAGGTGATATCCAACCCCCTCAAGCCATTTATTGTTCCTTGTCTCTCTGCGTTATCTCCAAATGGAAGTGTTCCTTTATTTCATCTAACTTGTCTTCCTCATTTAGCTGATGCCCTGGTTTAGTCAAGATGTGCTCTCCTTCCATGTTCCCATAGTACTTGGTGCCCCCCTGTATCACAGCATCCTCATGTTGCATGGTGATGAACTGTTTACGTGTCCATCTTCCCCTAAGAGATCTAGGTTCCTTGAGGACCGGCAGCACTATGTCTTGTTCATGTATTTATCCTGGCTGTCTAGCACAGGGCTGGCACATATTGATGCTTACTAAATGTTTATATAAATGACCCAGCCTTAATGATCTGGCCTCAAAATCTAACAGGGAAAAATAGATTCTGACCCTTTTTCTTTACTCTCTCTTAACTTATGGTGCCCTTAGATACTGCTAAGTGAGGGTGTCTCACTTTCTGAGACCCACTAGAGTTTATTGAGGCTGACTGTTCCCACATTAGGAAGGTCACTGAAATCCTTATTGGCCAACCACCCTTGCCCTTGAACAGAGATCAATGATAAGCATGGTGTAGTGGAAAGAGCATGAGACTCTGACGTGACTAGTTTGCTAAAGAGTGCTAAGTTCCATTTCATCCAGAGAGCCTATAGGGGAATTGAGTCATCACAGTTATTAAGCACACTTAAGGAAATGAGAAGATAGGCTTTTGATTCCCCTCTCTCTGATCAAGAATCCTCCCAGCCACCCAGCAAGATGACTTGGAAGTTGGTAGGCAAAGAGGAATTACACATGTGGCTCTTTTTTTTTAAAGTCAAAAAAAGGAATATGTATTGATTGTAAAAGTTTGGAGAATATAGGAAAACACAAAAACGTAAAGTTTTTTGTACATATTACAGAGCCTGCTTTACTTTTTAAAAAAGATTTACTTATTTGAGAGACTGTGAGTGTGGGGGGTGGGCAGGAAGGGGCAGAAGGAGAGGGAAAGAATCTCAAGCTGGCTTCACGCTGAGCAAGGAGTGTGACATGGGACTCTCACAACCCTGAGATCATGACCTGAGCCAAAATCAAGAGTTGGATACTTAACTGACTGAGCCATGTGCCTCTAAAGCCTGTCTTTTTTTTTTTTTTTTTTTTAAGATTTTAGTTATTTGAGAGAGAAAGAGCATGAGGGAGGCAGGGGTGCAGGTAGAGGGAGATGCAGTCTCTGTGCAGAGCGTGGAGCCCAATTCAGGGCTCAATCCCAGGACCTTATGATCATGACCTGAGCTGAGACACTTAACTGAGTAAGCCATCCAGGCACCTCCCCAGAGCCTGCTTTTATATCTAAATGTATTGTAAATATTTTTCTGTGTTAAAAAATTTCTTCCATCGTCTGGTTTTAATTAATATATAATATTCCATCATTCTGGTACTTCATAATTTATTGTGTATTTAAAAGCTGGAACAATTTTTTCTAATTTTTAAAACACTGCATGCCCAATACAAAAGCCATAGAAAATGGAGAAAAGAATATAAAAGAAACGAAGATTATCTACAAATCCCACAACCTAGAAATAACCCTATTAATTTATCTTCTAGTCTTCTTATGAGTGTATATGATTGCCTATGATACATAGCTGTGAGCATTGCTTCCTTTCAATCTATATCATTTCGTGGATGTTTTCCTGTATCGTTAAAAGTACTTTAAAACCGGGATGCCTGAGTGGCTCAGTGGTTGAGCATCTGCCTTTGGCTCAGGGCGTGATCTTGGGGGTCCTGGGATCAAATTCCCCATCAGGCTTCCTTCATGGAGCCTGCTTCTCCCTCTGCCCATGTCTCTGACTCTGTCTCTGTTTCTCATGAATAAATAAATAAAATCTTTAAAAAAATTTTTTTAAATCCTCATTTTCCATTTCCTGGAGTTACCGTAATTTATTTAACCATTCTCTTACCACATGTTTAGGTGTGTGTATGTATGTATTGCTATTATACATAATAAAGAGCTACCACTTAAAATATATTCCCCCCCCCCCCCAAAATAAAGTCACAACATTTCATGATAGTGAAAATACAGTAAAAATAATTCATGTATACATTTTCTGGCCTTCATTTTAATGTTCTTTTAGTAGTTACTCATCGAAAGACACCTTTCTTGCTCTCTTTCATACTACGTGAGTTTAAGAATTTATATCAGAAAAACCTATTTCTGCCAGGCTTGCTGTTTGAGCCTCTTTTCTCTAAAGGTTACTTTTTAGGGTTTCTTTTGAGGGAGACACACAACTGGTAGTGTCACTGGGGATTTAAGACTTACAGCTTATTTAATCAAATGCTTCACCTTCCTCTAAGCTACCATATTTTTAGGGAGTTTAATAACACCAGTTTTAGGGGCTCCTGGGTGGCTCAGTCAGTGAAGCATCTGCCTTCAGCTCAGGTCATGATTTCAGGTCCTGGGATCAGGCCCCACATCAGGCTCCCTGCTCAGCAGGGAGTCTGCCTCTCCCTCTCCCCCTTCCCTGCTCCTGCTTGCATATGTGTTCGCTCATGCGTGCGCTTTCTCTCCCTCCCTCTCTCTCTCTCTCTCTCTTAAATAAATAAATAAATCTTGTAAAAGGTTTTATTTATTTATTTTTATAAATTTATTTTTTATTGGTGTTCAATTTACCAACCCAGTACTCACCCCGTCAAGTGCCCACCTCAGTCTTTAAAAAGAAAAAAAAAAAAAAACAAACCACCAGTTTTAGGCTTTTATAATATTGTGAACTGCCTTTTTAAGGTTTATGATAAAGCAATTAAGTCAGAAGTACAAATATGGTTTAAAGAATAAGAAGTGACTGAGAGAGAGATGTAGGGGTTTGGTTTGGCTTTGCTTTAAGTCGGGGCAAGAAGACAGAGTGTGAGTAATGGCACGTTGTTTCAACCTGGTCTCCCCGTTGGTGGACCGGTAGCTCCTCCAGGGCTGGGGATTAGGCCCGCCCCGCCTGTGAAAATGCTCCCTTGAGGAAACCGTTTCTTCCGTGGCTGTGTTACGTGGTCATGGTGCAGAGGGAATGCTAACCTCGCCTCCTGAGGGTAGGGGCAGTTGCTGCTTCTCATATTTTTCAAATTGTGTTTTTGTTGCCTCTGTCTAAGGCAGTAATGGTTTCACATACAAGTCTGAACCAAGAACCTATTTTCGTGGAAGCTCTGCTCTATTCACCTCTACCCAGTGCTTGGCCTGTATTAGGCAACCAGACAAATGAATTCAATGGCTGTTCTGTTTTGACAATTTGAAAACACCTAATCAGATGTAAAGTGTACGTGCTATCTGGTGTGCATTTCACTTCATTGATACCATTCCCTGAGAGAGATTTTTTTTTTTTTTTTCCCAGAGAAGAGCCTATTGGTGTAGTAAGTCACACAGATGTGCAATTTACCCTGATCTACTCTGTGGCTGTGTGACTCTGAGCAAGTTACTTGCCCTCTCTGTGCTTCAGTTTCCTCTTTTGTTGTCTGGGGATATGGTGGTACCTATTTAACAGAGTTATGATGAGAGATAAATAAGCAAATGCATGTAAAGTTCCTGACATGTGATAATTCCAGAGTAAATGGTGGTCTCTACTGTTATTATTTTCATGTTTGGTGCATGATGAGTAGCACAGCAGTAAAGGTACTTGGATCTGGATGGGTCTTGCAGTCGGATAGATTATACTTTCCTGTTCAGCAGGGTGGCTGTGTCTCTAGGTGATTAATTTTGTACGAAGAAATCTGCTTCCCTCAGCCTGGCCCAGGTGTGCTACAAAATGAGATAGCAGTAGAGGCTTTCTCCAGGGTAGGAGAATCTGGTGGGCAAGACAGGTACCTGTGGCAGAATGAAGCAGGGGAAGGGCTGCCGGCCTTACACAAATTCCTGTTTTTCCTTCCCTCAAAACCTTCAGTCTCATTTCTAAGAACATTTTGGGAGCAAATTCCTGGTGAGAGAGTTGGTCTGTCACAAAAGGTAACTCGAGAGCAGTTTCCTGTCTGTCCAGCTCTTAGTAAGGTCCTGCTTTGTACCCAAAGGAGGCTTTGAACATCAGCTGTCTTGAACAATCTCTAGTCTTATCACTTATTTTAATGTTCCTTGCACAGGTCACTCTTGGATGTGGTGCTCTGGGCAATCTCACCCCAGAATGCTTCCCTTCCTTTATTTAACCTCTGACCTGTGAAAACAAGAGTTAATCAAGAGTTCTAAGGTAGCTAAGAGGAAGGGGAAGTGTTTGGTTACAAATTAAATATGAACAAGTCATAAGTCATAAATCCCTAGTACTGCTACCAGTTGTGTGTCTCGAATTGCATATGGTCCAGGGTGTTTGGTTTATAAATTCAGGTTCAGGGCTCTCTGATTGCTTGGGGTTAGGCACTAGGTTAGTTTTCTTTTGGTCTAAAAACTCTTGGCCTTTTAAAACATTACTTTTATTGGATCAGCTACCTTTATATCCTACTTTCTCTCCATGTGCCTGTCTGTCCTCCTTCCTTTCTTTACCTGTCTGCCTGCCTGTGGTGATTGGTGTGCTGTTCTGTGAATTGAGACAGAACTGCTTCCCTGAAAGAAGTTTAGCATATGGAAGAAGTTGCCAAGGAAAGGCATTGAAGCATAGAGTGTAAATGGGTTTAAGAGACAGCCAGACACTTTTATAGAGAGATTTGCGATTGAATGATATAGCATTTGAGCAGAGATCTGGGGTGGAAATGAACTTAAATGAGTGCTATTTGTGGAAAACTGAAGCCCTGTCTAATCTAGCATTTCCTTAATTGTCACCATAAGCATACATTTAAAGCTTTATACGTTAAATTTAAAAAGGCAACCATAGTCTAAGAATCTATGACACAGGCCATGATTTTTCTAGGTAAGTTCTTAAAAGTACACATCTAAGGTAGCAGAGGCATTGGGTCTTGATTTTAAGCCCTAGAAACCTAAAAACTTAAAAAACAACGAACATTTTAAACCAAGCTATTTATATTTGTGCTTCTGAATCTAACATGTACGCTAATACCTAAAGCAATAAAGAGCTGACACATGACTGGTGTCCCTGGGGCTGGCAAAATAAGAAAACACGCTGAATGGTTGGGAGGCAGCCAAAGTTGGATTGCTCAGAACACTTAGAGCAGAAGGACTTTTAGAGGCGTGCTTTCATTTATCAGGGCATTATAGTGAGAATCACAAGGTAAGAATTTTAAATCCTAATTTCAGGATTGATCATTACATTTGATCATGTTGTGAAACTCATAATGTGTTGTGTGGAGCAAGGAGGATAGAAATCGTACAGGACTAGTTGTGTGTCTGAGTTGTGCTTTTAATAGCTGTGTTGTCCATACATCACATCACTACTCCAAGACTTAGTTTTCTCACCTATAAAACGAGATGAAGAATCATCTTCTAGGGTTGTTGCAAAGAATGATATTTCAGAGCCCATGAAACTTGGTCAATGTTTTTCCCCTTCCTCCATTAGCTTTCATTTCTTAGCTCTAAAATGAGAATAGCATCAAATGGTGTCTTGGTGGGTTCATTAATTTTATTTACTCCTGAAAGTAGGACAGGAATTCTTGTGGAGCGGTTTCTTCCCCTTGTTGTGTGTGTGTGTGTGTGTGTTTTTCGACAGAGACCATGTATTTCTCTTTTAGTCCGTGAAAGATTCTGTGGGGTGGGCCTTAGTTAGAATCTCACTAACCCATTATATTACATTACAGTAGCAATTTAAACATAGAATAAGATGCTCTGAATGGGGGAAAAAACTTGCAGGTGTGTGAATACAGGAGTGGGCAGCATCATAAACTCTCTTAGGAAAATGATGAAAGGCCTATGTGCTCGCCCTCTCTGGGCTCAATGGAAAATATCTGAGAATTACACTCAATTGTCAGTGCAGGTGTCATTACTCCAAAGATCCTCTGTTACCAACACTTCACCGGTGATAACAGAAAAGTGCCTCTGTGCTTTCCTCCTGAGCAATCTCCCTCAATCACAGTAACACTGTCATAGAAAAGAAGACGGCAGATCTGCTCTCTAAAAGCAACAATTATTGAATACCCATCAAGAGAGAAAAGAGCCTTATTACCAAAATCAAGTCTAAGTGTGTGTTTGGGTAGATTAATATAAGCACAAATGTTTTATGGGAACTTTCTGTGTTTTTTTCCTAACGCAAATTAATATTTCTACTTGTTCGGTACATGCAATACATTTTCCTGCATAGATGTATTAGGTATGACAATGGTATGCTAATTATGGACATAAATCAGATTTTTGAGCTTAACTGGCTACCATAATAAATTTACAATTTGAGATCAGCAGCTATGAGCAAAGCAGAATGCTCAGATTGAGTGAGGCTGGCTTTGAGCTCCCAAAGGGGGTTGTTTGTTCTCCTATTTAGGTTCCTCTGACTTTTGATGTTACTAGCACCGAGTGTGATCTTATCTGGGAAAAAATGTTTACTCTGTTCCAGACACAGTGGTAGGTGCACTCACATGTGTCACCCTCACAACAGTTGTGTGAGAGAGTAAGTCGTGGATCCACATTTCATACATGAAGGAGGCAAAAAATGGCTGGGGCCACAGCCAGGGATGGAACTGATACTCAAACTCAGGTGGGTCTTCTGACTGCCCTTTGTGTTAAGTTTATCAACCAAGTGTCATTTCTGTGGGAAGACTTCCAGAACTTCTCCTCTGTCCCTTTTACACATCTCCTTCATAACACAGACCCTGTGCTGTTGACATCATCTGCCCGTGTGTCTGCTTCCCTCGTTAGACTGTGAACTCCCCAAATGCTGGGACCCTGGTCTCAGACTTCATGTACCTCACACAGTTCCAGGCATACACTGGATGGGTCTGAATAAGTGTGGAGAAGTCTGCAGTTTGATGGATGATTGACTGCAGCATTTGCAGAATGAACGGTCTAGAAACGTGTGATGTTTGGACTGGAAACTCACTTCAATTTTAAGTTCCAGAAAGCTTTTATTGAAGCTTAATGTGGTTAGCTCAGGAGGATGTGGTGTGCTTTTCTCATAAGGCGGAACATATACACCTTGGTGCTAAGGCTGTAGTTTGAAAACTGTGGACCAACACACATGGATGGTTTTCTTGTGCTTTCCGATAGGAATGCTCATTGGCTTAGTATAATGGGGCAGTGTTGTTGAGATCTAGGGTCTTCTCTACTTCCCACCTCCAGTTAGGATTGAAGGGGGAAGGCCTGAGAAGTCTAGGAGTGGAAGACAGGAAAGCTCATGGTAGAGCTTCTCTCTTCAGAAAGATAGGAAACAAGAATATTCTTCTGAAGAGCTGGAGGAATGAGTTAGAGATGGGAGAAGAAGGAAAAGTTTGGAGCAGACTCTTTCTGGAAAACTTGGCCTGATGCACTGACAGAGGATTCTGTCACCCGTGCTTGAAAAATTAAGTTGCCAAATTAAAATAATCAGCTTGGTTTTGTGACATTTTTGCATAGTACTTGAAGGAGGCACCCAGAAAGTAGAAAGTGATGTTTACTTGTATTGGAGGGATAGGCAAGGGGCAAGACTTAACTTTGTGGGTCCTTCCTACTCTACTTTGACTCTTTATTCTAATTATTTGTCACAGGCTCCAGCAGCCCATTAGCAGGTGTCATTTTTGGTTTTGGATCATTTTCATAAGAGTTAGTTGACTGTTACTCTAACGGTGATGGACTTAATAGAAACTTAGTTAAAAACTACAGGCAGAGGCAGTAAAAACTACTGTCAAGGGAACTTACCGAATGTCTAACAGGTGCCAGGCACACATTAGAGATTAAACAGTCAACACAGCCGTGATCCCTGCTCTCACAGAGTTGACACTAATGGAGAAGACAAAGAAAAGAAGCCTGCATTATAAACTATGGTGAATCTGCAGATAGGGTTAGCCCAGAAGGGCCTCACATTCTGGGAATAAAATGTGTCTATTTAAGTGGGGATCAAAATTTTATAGTAAGAATGAGGGGAAACTTTATTAGGATTTTACCGAGAAAAGGGAAACTCAAACTTTGGAAATAAATGGATTTCAACAAAATCTAGCTTTTATTCCAATAATGTATTCTTTCTTGGAGAGAAAGAATACATTTATTAATGAGACAATGATGGTTTTGTCTAATGAGACAATAATGGTTTTTTTTTTTTAAGGGGAGAGGTTATGATTTTTCTGACCGCAGAACACTATATGTTTGACTTTTTCAGCATAATCATAAAAAGAGTAATTTTTCTAAAGGTATTAGAGGACTTCCTCAATTTCCCTCAGGCCTCTCTTAATCCTTTGATATTGAGTTCATTTTCTTTTGATGTGACTCTTGTGCCACCCTTCTTGATTTTCTTGATTTTTCTCTGTCCCATGTTACCTGGTCTGATGTTGCCAGGTCTTCATTTGTTGGCCACTTTGCCGCAAATCTGAGCAGGTGTCCATCATCTCATACGGGGGCTTTATGAAATCCTGCATCCTTTGCAATGGTTGTAGTTTTATTTACATTTTGTTGTAGATGTTTGATGAAGAAGATATTGACAGAGGAGCAGGGAAAGATGGTAGGTTACACCAGAAGGGCTGAGTGGGGGACTTACTGGTTTAAGTGGCCACATCATTCATGAACGTTTTCCTCTTATAATGCCTCATGCTTTCCTATTCATTCTGGTGACTGCAGGGAGGAATTCCTGAACAGGGTCCTGAAGGCACCTCTGACCTAGACAGAATCCAAAAGAGCTTTCAAAGCTGAGATTGGCAAGAATGTTAGACAGAGAGGGACAGGAAGAGTATTCCGGGCCCTGGATTGGGTGTATCTCCATACTTCAATTACAAAGTGGGGTGTATATCATATAGAAAGGAAACTGTGGGGATCCCTGGGTGGCGCAGCGGTTTGGTGCCTGCCTTTGGCACAGGGCATGATCCTGGAGACCCGGGATCAAATCCCACGTCGGGCTCCCGGTGCATGGAGCCTGCTTCTCCCTCTGTCTGTGTCTCTGCTTCTCTCTCTCTCTCTCTCTGTGACTATCATAAATAAATTTAAAAAAAAATTAAAAAAAAAAAAAGAAAGGAAACTGTGTCTTTGAGAGATTGCTTTCCTGAGGTATCACAGCTAGAAATGATCAGAACTGAGATTCACCCAGGCTTATTTGATGCAAGTCTGTGTTGTCTCCAGCATATGCCATGCTGCTCTGCTTTTTTTTAAATTGGAGGGTAAGTTGTTTTTTGAAAACTTTAAATACTGAATGCCAAATAGCTTTAACCAAAGGATGTATTCTCATCTGATGAATCTTGGCAAAAGGGATACCTCTCTTGGAGTACCCAAGATGGAGTTTTAAGAGCTCCTCAGGCTGTGGAAATCACTGTGAAAAATTGAAAGACCTTTTTCTGTGTCACTCTTCTTTGCTTTAAACTCATTCTAGACATAAGTTAAAAGCAGCTCTATGCTATCCAGGGAGGTACTACTTCATTATATTTCTAACATAACGGTGTTTGAGTGTTTAAATGTTAAAATTTTATTATAAAGTACTTCTCTTTTGATTATTTATATTAGAACTAGATCTTACATTGATCTTTTTAAAACTTACATATATAAATAGATTATCTAAGATTTTCTTTTTAGGGTAACAAAGTGGACATCTGGTAAGGTTGAGATCTACTGGACTATGCTGAAGAGAGAAATAATCACTTTCTACCTAGTTCTAAATCCTGGTCCTCAGAATGTTACTTCTCTTTAACCAGCCCTTTGGTCTCCCAGTGATTACAGAATATAGGGGAAGCCCATCAGTGTAGCATATAAAAGGCCCCTGGAGTCTGGCTCTTTTGACCTACCTTGCCTTCTGTCCTGCAGCCTGCATACTTTTCTTTCTGGCTATTCCATCTGCACACAGTTCTCAGATCAGGCCTGGTGGGTCAAGCCTGCAAGTCGTTGCTCAGTGAATTTTTTTTCTGTCTCTAATGCAACTTTATCCCCACCCCTTCCAGCCTTCTTCCCATATACTGAGAATAACCTCTTTTGAAAATTTAACTGATGTTCAACCTTCTCTGTGCTTGGAGTATTGACTCCTACTGTTAGAACCAGCTATTCTATTGTATGCCCCTTCCTATAGCCATGGTTTAAAATTTAAAATTTTATTTTCCCAGCTCATATTATTATTCTGTATACTCTAATTGGTCTACTTATGGTATTTTTGGTGAAATGAAAGACCCTTCAGATTATCTCCTCTCCATTTTTTTTTTCAGTTTTGAAACAATAATAAACATATAGAAGAGGTGCCTGGGTGACTCAGTGGTTTAATTGTCTACCTTTGGCTCAGGTCACAGTCCCAGGGTCCTGCGTTCCAGCCCCGTGTTGGGCTCCCTGCTTAGTGGGGAGTCTGCTTCTCCTTCTTCTTCTCCCTCTGCCTCTCCCCCTGGTTGTACTCTCTCTCTCAAATAAATAAGATCTTAATATACATAAATGTAGAAAAGTTGAGGGGCATCTGGGTGACTTAGTTGGTTAAGCGTCTGTCTTTGGCTCAGGTCATGATCTCGGGGTCCTGGGATTGAGCCCCACATCGGGCTGTTTTTCCCTTTTCCTCTGCCTGCCTCTCCCCCTGCTTATGTGCTCTCTTGCTCTCTGTGTCAGATAAATAAAATCTTAAAAAAAAAAAATTGTGAATACAATGCAAATGCCCCATTTGGGAGATGTTGCCAGAATAATACCCCCAAATACTTTAGTATGTATTTTTTTTTAAAGGAGACATTCTTGGGGCACCTGCCTGACTTAGTCTGTAGAGCCTGTGATTCTCAATCTTAGGGTCATGAGTGAAGCCCCCATGTTGGGCATGGAGACCACTTAAAAACAAAACCAGAATATTCTTTAACATAAGTACATTACAATCATCAAAATTTGAAAGTTAGTATTAGTTTTGACTCAATACTACCATGTAATACTTGGGCCCCTTGTGTATGTAGAGGCACATGTTACATTTATTTTTTTTTAATTTATTTTTTATTGGTGTTCAATTTACTAACATACAGAATAACCCCCAGTGCCCGTCACCCAATCACTCCCACCCCCCGCCCTCCTCCCCTTCTACCACCCCTAGTTCGTTTCCCAGAGTTAGCAGTCTTTACGTTCTGTCTCCCTTTCTGATATTTCCCACACATTTCTTCTCCCTTCCCTTATTTTCCCTTTCACTATTATTTATATTCCCCAAATGAATGAGAACATATAATGTTTGTCCTTCTCCGACTGACTTACTTCACTCAGCATAATACCCTCCAGGTCCGTCCACATTGAAGCAAATGGTGGGTATTTGTCATTTCTAATTGCTGAGTAATATTCCATTGTATACATAAACCACATCTTCTTTATCCATTCATCTTTCGATGTGCACCGAGGCTCCTTCCACAGTTTGGCTATCGTGGCCATTGCTGCTAGAAACATCGGGGTGCAGGTGTCCCGGCGTTTCATTGCATTTGTATCTTTGGGGTAAATCCCCAGCAGTGCAATTGCTGGGTCATAGGGCAGGTCTATTTTTAACTCTTTGAGGAACCTCCACACAGTTTTCCAGAGTGGCTGCACCAGTTCACATTCCCACCAACAGTGTAAGAGGGTTCCCTTTTCTCCGCATCCTCTCCAACATTTGTGGTTTCCTGCCTTGTTAATTTTCCCCATTCTCACTGGTGTGAGGTGGTATCTCATCGTGGTTTTGATTTGTATTTCCCTGATGGCAAGTGATGCAGAGCATTTTCTCATATGCATGTTGGCCATGTCTGTGTCTTCCTCTGTGAGATTTCTGTTCATGTCTTTTGCTCATTCATGATTGGATTGTTTGTTTCTTGGGTGTTGAGTTTAATAAGTTCTTTATAGATCTTGGAAACTAGCCCTTTATCTGATAGGTCATTTGCAAATATCTTCTCCCATTCTGTAGGTTGTCTTTGAGTTTTGTTGACTGTATCCTTTGCTGTGCAGAAGCTTCTTATCTTGATGAAGTCCCAATAGTTCATTTTTGCTTTTGTTTCTTTTGCCTTCGTGGATGTATCTTGCAAGAAGTTACTGTGGCTGAGTTCAAAAAGGGTGTTGCCTGTGTTCTCCTCTAGGATTTTGATGGACTCTTGTCTCACATTTAGATCTTTCATCCATTTTGAGTTTATCTTTGTGTATGGTGAGAGAGAGTGGTCTAGTTTCATTCTTCTGCATGTGGATGTCCAATTTTCCCAGCACCATTTATTGAAGAGACTGTCTTTTTTCCAGTGGATAGTCTTTCCTCCTTTATCGAATATTAGTTGCCCATAAAGTTCAGGGTCCACTTCTGGATTCTCTATTCTGTTCCACTGATCTATGTGTCTGTTTTTGGAGGCACATGTTACATTTAGTTGTTCAGTCTCTCTCTTTTTTTTTTTTTGTTTTTTTGTCATACTCTGGAATAGCTCAACATGTCCTACAGTTCTTTTTTTTTTTTTTCAGATTTTATTTATTTGAGAGAATGTGCATGCAAGAGCATGGGGGGGATCCCTGGGTGGTGTAGCAGTTTAGCGCCTGCCTTTGGCCCAGGGCGTGATCCTGGAGACCCAGGATCGAATCCCACGTCGGGCTCCGGGTGCATGGAGCCTGCTTCTCCCTCTGCCTATGTCTCTGCCTCTCTCTCTCTCTCTCTCTCTCTCTGTGTGACTATCAATAAATTACAAAAAAAAAAAAAGAGCATGGGGAGGGGTGGGGGTGGGCAGAGGGAGAAGCAGACTCCCCGCTGAGCAGGGAGCACAATGTGGGGCTCCAGCCCAGAACCCTGGAATCCTGACCCAACCTGAAGGTAGATGGTTAACCAAAAGAACCACCCAGGCACCCTCCTACACTTCTACGAACTTGACATTGGCTATTAACTTGTAGAAGATCCCTCAATTTGAATTTATCTGATGTTTCCTCAGGGTTGGGTTCTACTTCCAAGGCTAGAATATGATGAAAGTATTCTATATCATTTCATTGCATTATATCAGTTGGCACACTGTTTCAGTTTGTCACATTACTTGATTAAGGTCTTATCTCCCAGGCTTCTCCCTTCTTTTTCCCTTTATAATGTGCATTCAGAATATCATCATCTTATCCTTGTCAAATTTCTGATTCATTTATTTATATTAGCAGACTCATGATTTCCTGTTTTATTTATTTAATTAATTAATTTATTTAAAGATTTAAAGATTTAAAGATTTTATTTGTTCATTCATGAGAGACACAGAGAGAGAGAAAGGCAGAGACACAGGCAGAGGGAGAAACAGGATCCATGCAGGGAGCCCGATGTGGGACCCGATCCCGGGACTCCAAGATCACGCCCCGAGCCAAAGGCAGACGCTCCACCACTGAGCCACCCAGGTGTCCCATGTAATCTCTATCATAATTTGGTTTGATGCTCAGATCGTCACAGATTTTGTCAGCAAGAGCCCCTCCAAAATGGCTTTTGTGTCCCATTGGCATGTCCTAATTGTGTGTTGAAGCCTGCCTTTTTTCTAGCACAAGAGATTTCCAGTCCCAGCTCTGGAATCACACATTTCTTCAAGGACCTCTGGTTCCTTTTAGTGGAGAATAGTACTTAGAAACCAAGATCTGGGCACTAAGAATGCTCATTATAATTGGGGTGTCTCTGCTCCCCTCAGTGGCTAGAGGTAGAGAATATATGTGTGAATATATGTGTGGAGATAGATCTACACACACACACACACACACATGCGTTTGTATTCATTTCTTTTATCCATCTCCATGATTTCACACAGTTACAGCTAATTCCAATAGAACACCATAGGTTCATTCTTGTTTTTTTCCTGGTCCATATTTGTAACTCTCTTATCTGATAGTAGTAATGGTTTCCATTATATATTTACATGGTTGATCAGTCTTGGTCAGACTCTGGCTACTGTAGCTCCTTTCCTCTGTGGCTGACCTTCTCACTCCACTTGGACTCTGACCTCTTAGGCATCAAATCCTCCTCCTACTGTAGACCTCCTTCTCAACTGCTTGGACTCTGTCCCACTACTCTTCATGGAAGCCCTCTTACCCACTTAGGCTCTGACATCCCACACTGAACTGCCTTCCAGATGTTCTTTTTATTCCTCTTAGGTTCTAACACCAGTCTAGTCAACTTCTTTCTCCTGACAGATGCCAGGCCTTGCCCCTACTTAAACACCCTTTCCCTTACTCTTGAGTTCTGACATTCCAGGCCAGACCTCTTTCTGTGTGGACACTCCTTATCTTGCTGGAGCCCCGTCTTTCCCTTATGAGGAAACTCTCCTCACTCTACTCAGACTCCAACACTCTGGGCCTGGTTGCTCCTACAGGAGGATATCCTCCTCCCTGTGCTTGAACTTTGACATTCTGCTCATACCTGTTCTCATAAATGACCACCTTCCTCAGCTTGGGCAGTGTGTGCCTCCATTGCTCCCATCACGCACACCCCTGCCTTGCTTGGGCTCATCTGATGGCTTTGAACTGAACTATTCGCAAGACATAGGGAGAGCTTTTTAAAATTTGTGATGGTTTTCTATTAAAATACTTATGACACTGGAGTGGGATCCCATCGTACATACAGTTACACAAGATCACTCAGATACGTGTACATACACAGAACAGTGGGAATGATTATCCTGACAGTCCATTCAGCAGAGTGAAATTAGAAATGCAGGTCATCTTTCCTCATCAGACTCAGTTCCTGAGGTCAGCTGGAGGGTAAGCAGCTCACCCAGCTGACAGATGGGAACATAGACAGTTTTCATTCAGTATGACCCCCAAACTCAGGCCAGCTACTTTGTGTCTATAAAACCACGTCTGCTCTATGTTGGGGGCAATGTTAGGGCTTTTACAGGATTTTTTTTTTTTTTTTTTTTTTTTTTACCATGGGCCATTTGACTCTAAGCACTCTCTCTTGAACTTGCCCCTGCACATCTTACAAGGGCCTGTAATGGCATGGCTCGGGTCAGTGAGGCCAGGTGTGTAGGAATACTCGGATGCTGCCTGAGTTCTTCTCAAGTTCAAGACTTTGTATTTGCCTCACACAAAACAAAAGCCTCTCCATTTGCTCCATTTGACTGTTAGGCCAGGAAGTGATGGCAGAGCCTAGGACAAAGTTACCTGGGCCAGGTGAGAGAAGCATGGATGATGGCCAGTGCCTGGGAAGCAGACTTGTCCCATTTCGGTTTTACCCCATCAAGGTTCTGCTGATTGGCCATGATAATTTTATAACTTGATTTAAAGTCTGAGCTAAATAAAGTCCTTCGAAAAGAGTTCCAACTTCCCTCACACGAACTGTTTTGTTGTAGATGTCTTTTTTCCCTACTAAGGCCATGGCCTTCCTAAATGCAGGCACCTTTTGTTGTTTGAGCCCTAGCCTTGGACCGAGCCCAAGGGGTACTCTGCACTACAGACTTGAGTGGTTGCATGAAGGTAGCAAGTGAAGCAGGCCCAGAGATGTTTGGAACTCCTTTAGATGTTCAGGGATGAGCAGCGTAATGGAGTGTTTGTTTCCTGTCTCTGGACTAGGAAGTAGTGTTTACTCCATGATGACAGACACGCACAAAATGGAGTGGAGGGTCTCCATATCCTCACCTGCACCCTTGCAGGCAGGGCGAAGCTGTCGTGCCAGCACTAATGAAGCAGTACAGGAAACGCCACTGGATAAGGTTCAGCTGTGAACCCTGGCCTCCCAACAGGGGAAAAGAGGGATCCTTTGAAGAAGACGACAGCTGGGTTTTGGTTTCAAGACCTTAGCACTGCCATCACTGGATATTCATCTGTCAGTGCACAGGGGACAACATGTGGGGAACAGTTGTGTCTGATCAGGCCACACGGAGGAAGAAATGGCTGATCTCCAGGGTATCTACAAAACCTCCCATGGCTGAGTGTTCTGCTTAGTGTAGCCAAAAAGATTGGATTGGGACTAAGGTTGGAGCTGCATGTGAGAAGCTGGGCACTGTGCTACAGGCCCGGTGGCCCTACCACGTCCCTCACCTTCCCTCAGCCCCCTAGCAGTGGAGGGTGCAGAGGCTTGGGGGCAAGGCCTGTGCCAGCTGGCCAGCCGAACCCAGTGGCAAAGACTGCTTCCACGTATACCACAGTCTTTAATGATCAGAGAATGCAGCCTGCCCCATGTCACTTCATCAAGGATTCCTAGAATGACTCCAGTTTTTCTCTCATTTGCTTAATGCCATGATTTCCTTGCAAGAAAATATTTTCTCTTTGCTTCCCCCACGCATCTCTCCCCTGCCCCCTTCCTGACTTGGAGTTGTTGGATTTAACTAGCGGTATTTTCTTTTTCAGGGGGGAAAAATGTGTAACCCTTGGTTGAATTTGTTTACTAAGAGTCCTCTAATCTGGGCAAGAGTTTTCGTCTGAGGGGATTTATTGTTCCCACCATAATGGCTTTTAACTCAACCAAGGTTTATTTAACAGAATAGGAAGGGAGAAACTTATCTCCTCCCTAATCCCTCTTGAATGTTTACATTGCTCTGCCAAAGTAAATGCTGTGGCAAGTGGCAGCAGTCATTTGCTGTGTAATAGTCAATATGCAGCTGCCAGAGCTGATTGAAACATATTAACATAAGCGATAATACTGTCATAGAAGTGAAAAGTTAAGTTGCTTATCAGTATATTTTGATAAGCTACTTAAATTTTACAGTAGCATGTGCTGGCCTCAGACAGACATTAATGATGGAGAACTGTGCCGTTTATCTGTCCTCTGGATTGCCTCTCACTTCATCTGTTACCCTCGGCAGTGCAGCTGTAATCTGGACGAGGTGCTGTTTCCCTCTGCCTGGTGGGATCAGTGCTCCCCTGAGCATCAGGAATGGACCCCAGGAGCCCAGCAGGGTGGGCGGGAGCAGGACAGCAGGAGCTTGGTACGATATCATCCTCCTCGCTTGACTATCTGTCCCTTTGGGAAAGTTTCTTATGGAGAATAAAGCCTTTTAAATTAAGTGCCAGAACTTCTTGTGGGGGTGGGGAGCGGAGAGATAGTTCAACACCAGTTCTCGAACATTAACCTGCCTTGACTCTTAGTGTTTGTTTAGTTGTGTTTGTTCAGTCAACACCGAGCACCGATGGTGTGCTGGGCTCCATGCTTGGCCCCAGGAAGACGAAGTGAAGAAAGATGAGATCCTTCCTTCTCTGTTTGTGCACAGTCCGTTAGCAGAACAGACACACCATTGAGTGCCACATGGTGTGTGGAATGTTCAAATGGGGGTATGCACGTGACCAGGACAGCACAGAGAAAAGAGAATTAGGGCATGAGGGGCGGGGATGGGGAGCGTGTGGGGAACCGTTATTGGGAGGATGCATGGAAATCAGCTAGTCTAGACCATGAAGGTCAGAGGGAGTAAAGGGCCAAGTGTATGCAAGCTCAGGCAGGCTTGAGGATGCCTGGCCATTCTCAGAGGGAGGCTGCAACGAGAGAAGAATGCACTTGGGAAAGCAGAGCACACAGCCAGTCAGGGACCTAACAGCAAAACCTCCAGTGCCATCCTAAGAAGTCCGGTAGTGATGGGGCACCACTGCAGGAACCAGATCTGTGTGCCACCTAGATGTGCGTTTTAGGAAGATTATTCCTGAAGCCTCACATTGGGGAGAGTTAGGTCAGGACCAGACTGTCCTTGGAGAGAAGGGGCACCATGGTGAGGACCCAGTAGAGGGAAGTGGGGACAGAGAGGTAGAGCTCCTCCTGCAGTAAGTCTCGAAGGGGTGCAGGAAAGGTAGGATGTTTGATGCTACAGTATGACTGGTTTCAGGCTCATGGGGCCTTTGTCCCCTTGCAGACAGCAGCAAGGGAGGTGCTATATGTAGGAGTGTGTGGCTGTGTGTGTGCAGTCATGTGGAACTTTCCTGGAAAGGGTGGGTATGGTGGGAGAGGCCTGGGGAGCTATTCAGAGATGGTTCCTGATTGCAGAGTCTGCTTTGAATTTCTTCTCTGTGAACCTGTTCTAGCTCTGAGCCATGGGAATAATTTATAATGGGCATTCAGCACTCCACCTTACACAGGCAATTTTTTTAAATCCCAGAAATAATTAGCATTCTGTGTTTCCAGCAGCCTATAACAGGAAGACTCTTCAGGATGTCGAGGAAAAACTGAAATGTACAGTCTTGAATCAGCTCCTGGTTAAAGTTTTTGACCTGCATACTAATATTTCATGTTTCTCCTCTTCTTTCCCCAGTTATCTTCCCTGGTTCGAAGTATTTTATAAGCTGCTTAACATCTTGGCGGATTACACGGCAAAAGGCCAGGTATTCACCTTCTATTTTATTCTTTTTAGCAAGTAACTTCAACTTTTTTGATTATTAAAGTAATTCGTACCTTATATTCAATCAAAATGTTTACCAAGGGATCCCTGGGTGGCGCAGTGGTTTAGTGCCTGCCTTTGGCCCAGAGTGCGATCCTGGAGACCCGGGATCGAATCCCACGTCGGGCTCCCGGTGCATGGAGCCTGCTTCTCCCTCTGCCTGTGTCTCTGCCTCTCTTTCTCTCTCTCTCTCTCTCTCTCTCTCTCTCTGTGACTATCATAAATAAATAAAAATTTAAAAAAATGTTTACCAAAAAAAGTAATGCACGCCCATTATAGAAAACTTGGGAAATAGGAAGGAAGGGAAAAATCTCTCCTTATATGTTCCTCTTTCCCCTTTCCTTAAAAGAACAATTGCTAGTATTTAGGGATGTTTTCTTCCTTTACTTTATAAGTAAAGAAATAATAATTAGACCCTTAGCATTCAGAGTTAATATTCTGATATTTGATATTCCCTATAAGTTCATGACATGTATTAAATTATAATTTTGCTAAGGCACAAATTTGAATTGCTTGTGTCATGCTGCAAAGCTTGATTTGTTGAGTAAAACATTTAAGTGGCAAGTGATCTACCCACCTCTCCCAAGTTCCTCTCTCAGTAAGGCTTTATTCTGCTCTTTTGGTAATTTCTTTAAGGGTCTGAAAAGTTACTTTAAAAGTTAACTCTATATTACTGTTCTTTTGGAAGAAATGATATGCTGAAGTGTCTTCTGTGGATGTCAGGGTCAAGTGGAGATTTAGACTTCCATGGCTCACATTTTTCAGGTGCTATAGTAACAGAAGCATTTCCCTGAGCTAGTAAAAAACACTGAATATTGTTCATGGGTGCATAACATTTTACTAAGGACCTTAGAAACATTAGAGAGAGAGAGAGAGTGCATATGCACACATGAAGTTGGGGAAGGACAAAGGGGAAAGGAGAGAGAAAGAGAGGAAGAGAAGACTCCCTGCCGCCCATGGAGCCCGATGCAGGGCTTGATTTCACAACCCTGAGACCATGACCTGAGCTGAAATCAAAAGGCAGGTGATTAACCGACTGTGCCACCCAGGCGCCCCTGTTGGGAGTTTTTATTATTTGGGATTTTTTTTTCCACTGTAAGTATAGCTGTTAGAATCTTTGAGCATAAAGCATTTTCTTCATTTTGGATTATTTCCTTAAGAGGAGAATCTCAGATGGGCCATTTTAAGGCCATAATTCAGTAATTTTGGGGTAGGGGAGAGGGAAAGCTGTCTTTCATTTTTATATCCTTAAGATTCATGTCCTGGTGGCTCTGAGAAGGTCCTGTAGTGGAGAAATGTGTGTTATTCAGTGCTTCCCATCTCATTTGGCCCCTAAAAGTCCTTTTTATTCCATTACATATGTTAATATTCTGAGATACTAGTATTTCCTAGGACATACTTGAGGAAATGCTGTTTTGGAGAAGAAAAGTGGAAATTGTATGTATAATGAAGAAATCTTTCCTTCAAGTTAGATTTACTCACCAGCAGTATATTCTAGAGGCCATAGTTAACAGAAGGAAATAGAAATGGCTCCCTAGGTCACTGCACTCACTCTGAAAAGATGCTTAGGTATCAGGGAATTCTGTTACGAAGGAAAGTGATTTATTCTTTGATGAATGAATTCAAAGGCTATCTTGGGTCTGTTCATTGATTTCTGTTTACAATTCACTTTAGTCAAACATTCAGGTTTTCACTCAAATTTGAAAGATCTCTTTAGTAAATAGAATCGCATCACATGTGGGCTCTTAATAGTCTTAGAATTTGGGATTGACTCATGTATTTTTTTCTTCCATATTTATGCTCCAGTCATTAAAACACAGTAGACTTTTAAAAACATGCCTTGTGATACAGAAAAGGTTGGGTATGTACGGCCTATGCATAGGGGAGATATAATGATTACCTGTAAAATTGGTATACCATTCCTCTGGGCCATTGCCCCAGGAAGGACCCAGTCTCTTGGACAGTTGAAGATTTGCAGTCAGTGATGTGTTTTAGTGGAGTCTGTTTCCCCTGTACCTAGTCCTTTTACTATTAAATTTTTTTCTAGTTAAAGGAATTATGACACAGATGATATGGAATCTGTCTACAACTGGCTTATTTCTTGGCAAGGTGTGGATCATCAGATTAGACCAGGAGGAAAGAACTTTTATTTAAAACAAAAACAAAAACAAAAAACAGAATCCCTTCCCCAAGTCCAAAAGTCTTTGGGCATGGTAGGCTTCGGGGTGGGGGTGGGGGGTGGGGGTGAGTAATGACCAAGACAGCTCAGAGTGGAGTGTTGGAGCCTAAGATGCATGATGAGGGTGCCTGTCTGGATCATTGATCCACTATGGTTGTCAGCCTCTGGATGGGGCATTGAGGGCCACCCTTGGAAGAATTATTGAGTTGAAGAGGACATCCGAGCTAGAGAGCAGGCTGGCTGAGGGTGTTGGAGCCTAAGAGATGAAATGGTTGTTTATGTGTGACAGCAGTAGCTATGGTTTGGCACCAGATATCAGAACTCTAGGAGGATCTAGAAGGATCCACAAAGGAAAGGGGGCAGCAGTGGCCTAGCACTGGGGCTTTGCGGCCTAGGGTGGGGAGGGCATTCTTGTTGGCGAGGAGTGGACAGTAGTGGCCTAGCACTGGATGTCTGTATTCAAGCAGGGCAAGGAGAGCTTGGTGAATAAGGTCAGCCGTGAAAGATTGGTTACATATAAATTAGTAAGTAGATTAAGAAAATAGGATTGATTCTTCATTTCTATAGAACTTCGTTACAAATATGAAAAGGAAAGAAACTAGAAGGATTCCTGCGTTTGATTAGAATTAGAGCCATTAGTATGAACTGATGCCTTTCAATGTATGTGTAGAAATCAATAAAGATGTGTATATTGTGAGTCTTCGTGTGTGTAGTATGTTCGCTGGCTCTAACCACTAAGAGAGTCTGGGGTTAGCAATACCCAGGTAGCAGTGAGCACACGTGGTATGCAAATTGTCGTTTCTAAATAACATTTTCCACTAAAAGGAGACAGGACACTCTGAAGAAATGTCTTAATTCTAGGACCAGGGCAGGGGAAGTATAAAATGTGAACCTGGAATATCTTTTTGTGTCAAGAAGGACTCAAAGGAAGTGCTCAACACGTGATAGGAACATGTCAGAAAGTCACAGAAGTGAGCTTGAAATGGATAAGGAGGTTCCCATTGGTCCAGGTCTGGGACAATTTGAGCATTAAAATAAATAATGGTAACGAAAGACTGTAGCCATTGAATAAGACAGGAAAGCATGTGTGCTTACCAGTGTAAATCAGTAAATAGATAAGTTAAAAAATTCAATGAGAAGGGGATGTGTACATAAAGTATCACTCCACAAAATGCTTGCTAAACACAAAGGAGAGTAAGTACCTTCACAGTAGACTTCAGATGAATTAATCAAATGTTCAAAGTGGACATCATCAGTAATGGAATGAATTGAAGTCTGAATCAACAGAAAACATCAGACAATTGAGAATTACTCTGCAAAATGGCTGGTCTCAACTGTCAAGTGCCTACAAATCTAGGAAAGACTCGGGACCTGTTCTAGACTTAAAGGCACCATGTGATTCTGAGCTGGCTTATGTTGTTATCCAAGGACATTATGGACACATCTGATAAAACTTGAAGGGACCTAAGGATTTGATGGTAATATTCTATCAATGTTAATTTCCTGATTTTGATAATTAGTTGTGGTTGTACCAGAGAATGTCCTTTGTGTTTATGGGTGATGGAACATGGTGTCAGCAGCTTACTTTTAAGTAGTTCAGGAAATAAAAAATTGCTGCCCTGTAATTGTATAAATTTGAGATTGTCTCAGAGCAAAATTAAACTTGTATGCTTGTGCACACACACTCGTCTGTGAAAAACTTGAGTGATTGATCAGAGTTCAGATTGAAACAGGTTTTTAATCCGGGCTCATTCTCTTTTTTCCCCTCCTTTCAACTCCCTACCTAAGACAGCTATGTGAAGCAGTGGAGAAATCCCTGGGCTTGCACCCAGAAAACCTGGATGTAACTCCTGGCTATGCAGCTTACTAACTGGGGGGATTTGAGCCCAGTTGTTTTACCCTTCAGGGCCTCAGTTTTCAATCTGTGAAGTGGGCTAGTTGTGAGGATCAGAGAGATAACAAATGGAAACACGTGTAAGCTCAATACTATTAGCACAGACAGTTCCACAGGGTAGGAGAAAGGGCTTTTGCATAATTCTGTAAGCAGCATTCTTTTGAGCATTTTAAAAGTGAATCTGTTTCCAATCGAATAATTTGTACTGTTCTATATTTCATTCTGTGGCTCAATTTCACTAATTAAAATGCACAGCCACCATACTATATTGCATGCTGTTGTATGTAGTTCATTTTTACTTTCCATAATTGGATGCTGCTGTGTGTATCTAGTGAACACTCAATAAAATTAATTGAGGGTAATGATGATGAAGACAAAATCTATAGTGTCATCGTTATATCTCCCAACCACCCCCCACCCTGTAAGCTAGGATTGTTTGCTTTTAAAAGTTGTTGCTATGGAGTTGAGTGGATACGTTCCCTGAAAGCTTATGGTATACGATCCGTAAAAGGCGGTCATGGTAGGTGTCTCACTCAGTAGAAAATGTCAAACTTGGTGTGGGAGGATCTATTTGGCTCTTCTATTGAGCTGTATGTAAGCAGTGTCTTTTGTCCAACCCCACTTGAGTATCAAGCCTATTTCTGTACTGGGACCAGCATCTCCCCAGCCCCCTCAGTCATGAGGGCCTCTAGCTCACTGTGTGTGCAGACCTCCCTGCAGGCCTCTGACTAGGGGCTCAGCCTTGCTTTTGTTACTTAGGCCTTTTATTTCTTTCAGGAGAATCAGTGGAATGAGCTTCTGGAAACTCTGCACAGACTTCCCATCCCTGACCCAGGAGTGTCTGTTCATCTCAGCGTGGTAAGTGGGGACAGAAAATTAGCAATTGCCGAGAAGCATTTCATTATTGACGGTGAGACGGAGTTAGCCAAACAGGATCATCTTTGTCATCTGTATCTTCCCAGGCCCTACCTCTGCATACTCTGAAAGCTCTGGACTTGAGACAGGCCATGGAGTTCAATTTCTTCCTTTTCTGGGATTCCATAAGGAATGGGTCCCAGATGTCCCCAGGCTTCTCTCTTCCTGGTTGTCATCCTATCACCAGCATCTCCTAGATGGCAGGTGCTGGGCTTGGAATGGCCCCTCTCTGCCTCCTCAGCCCCCCACCCTGGGGATCCCTGCCTCGTGCTCTGTCCCCCAGTACTGCTATGCATGCCTCTTCGCCCATCCTGTAGTCCCTGAATTTTCAACACTGCCTCTCTCCTTTTCACCAAGCTGACCTACATTCATCCTTCAGAACTCACCTTGGAGTTTATTTCCAGAGAAATCCTCCCCTTGACTCCTGTCCCCAAGTCCTAGTCAAGGGTTTTTTTTTTTGTCCCCAAGCAGCTTGTACACTTTGCAGTGCTTAGTCGTATGCCACATCTCTTTTCCTGTCTTGGCCACTGGACTGTACATCTTCTTGAAAAGAACAGGGATGGAGAGAGCCTAGCATAGTTCCTGGCCTCCAGTAATAATCGTTTCTTTAAACTCTTTTAAGTACATGCTACACGATGTGTAGTAAGCCGGGTGGAAAACCCTCTGAACTGGGAAGTTTCTGTCCTAGCTGTAGTTTTGCCAGTGACCTGAGTGGTCTTAATTAAAACATTTAACCTTGTGGACCTTGAGTTCCCCATTGGTCAGATAAGGCATCAAAAAAGGTGTAGGGGATCTTTTTCATATTTCAGTTACTGGAATTCTCTACTTCTCTAGATCAAACCCTCATCTCCACCTTCATCAGAATTCTCAGATGGATCCCCTTAAGCCAGCTCTTGATTACCCAGGAGCTATTTTTCCTATGTTGTGGGATCTGAATGTTTAAAAAGTTGGTTTTGTTTTTGTTTTGTTTTGTTTTTTAAGATTTTAAGATTTTATTAGTTTCCTTTGAGAGAGAGAAAGAGCAAGCAAGTGCAGGGGAGCTGGGGAAGGGCAGAGGATGAAGGAGAAAGAATCTCAAGCAGACTCCATGCTGGGCATAGAGCCCAACGTAGGGCTTGATCTCAGATCATGACCTGAGCTTAGATCAAGACTTGGACATTTAACTGGCTGGGGCACTCAGGATCCCTTGAATGTTTAAAAAAGTTCTCCCGGATGTGAGGGCAATCTGGCTGTAGCATTTGGCACCCCATTCATCTGGCTGATCTGGCTGCCTAAGCAGGCGTCCCCTTCCTCCCTCACCACTCCATGTGCATCCCTCCTGAAGCTGAAGCTGTGTGCTTAGTCAGAGAGGACAACCTTCCCTGATAGAGGAGGACCGTTCTTCAGTCAGGGGTATATGAGTAGCTGCACTCCACTGCTAGAACCTCCAAATAGGCTCTCGAGGTCTAGTTGTAGGAGAATGTAGAGTAGTCAAGCTTCCAAGACTCTAGACACATCCAAATGAGATGTTGCATGTGGCAGTCTGCCTTTCTGTAGATAGATAGGTAGATAGATTTTTTAAATAAAAGAAACTTTTGTCTTTCATCTTCACTAGAACCAGGTACAGTGTTGATATTCAGTGGTTAGTATCTTGGTATTAGCCTTCATAAAGAAAATGAACATATCTTACAGGTTTTTTTTAAAAATGATGAACAAATTGAAAATAGTATTACTACCAGTAACTAATAATAGATCTTCTACTTATTAAGTTATTAATTTCTGCCAAGTATGCATCCCTAATGCTCAAAACAATTCTGCAAAACAGATAGTAGTGTTCTCATGTTATAGATGAGGGTTAGAGAGGAAAAGGTACTTGCTTATCCAAGGCTATGTGGTTAATACGTGAGAAGATTGAGGTTTTCAAACCCAGGGCTGACTTCCAAGCCTATGTTCTTTCCACTAGGCCATGAGTGTTGAAAGAAAGGGAGCAAAGAGGGAACTGGTAGAGGTTTTTGCTCATTTTAATAAAGCATAAGAAGGAAAAGAACCTTGTTCTAACAAGGTTAGATTTTCTCTAGAAAATCGTAGGGAAGACTGCCTGAAAAAGATGAAGAAACGAGCTTTAAACCTGCCCAGGTCATTGCCAGATAGCTAAACAACCTTGCCTTTGTCTCTGTCCTTTTTCCTAAATCAGCTTGATCTCTCTGTTTCAGTCTGTAATGACATCCGACAGGTAGCTGTGGAGTAGCCTGGCTGGGTCACCAGCTGCTGGGGAGGAAGGGCCAGTCCTTCCCCTGAGTGGCTGCCAGGCCTCAAGGACAAGCCATCCCAGGGGCAGGAGGAGAAGCTGTTGGGGGGGAGGAGGTGCAGCTGTTTCGTGCCAGTGATTCCTAGGAATGTTTCTGACCTCCTCTGGTCCCAGCATTTCATGGGTGATGGAGCAAGACAGAATCTCAAAGGACAGCCTGGGGACTACTTGGTTTTGGAATTGCGATGCCTCACTGTTAACAACTCATTGCATCTGTAAAGACGGATATTTGTTTCTTTCCCATTTACAAAGAATTCTTCTCTCACTGTTTCATTTCTGATTTTGAAGGGTGAGTCTCATCTAGTTTATAAAGGCTGAAATGTGGAAAAAAAATGAATGGCAATCCTATACTTTGAGTCTTCAGAAGAGAATACTTCTGTATGTCTGATATAGGTGTTTGAGAAAATAGAAATGTAAACTAGAGGTTGAACAATAATAACTTTCTATTAAAATATTATTTATGGAAAAAATATTATTTATGGAATAAATAAAAAGTGCTAGGCACTTCACATATGTAACATTTATTCTTCATAACAGTTTTGAAGTAGATATCACGATTCCCATTTATAGGTTCAAAAATTGAGGTTCTGAGCTGTTAAGTGAAGTTGCCTGAGATCACACATAGCTATGAAGTGGTGACTCTGTGGTCCTTGTGTTTTCTCCCTCACTGTCACTCCATCATCCTGTGGATGTCCATTACCGAACATTTCCTCGAACTCTTCTCTAGCCATTTCATATAGAAGTTGGTATCTTGTGGCAGCACATTTAACCTGCTATTTTACTTTTGCTATTTTAATCCTCATTGTTAACTAGTTTCCATGCTACATAATCTCTACTGTAATACCTTATGGGTAATGTTTTGGCACAGACACGCAACGTTTGGAATGATGCTTTGCAGAAGGGTTTTTTTTAATGATCTTTTCATGATTTTTTTTTTTTTTTGCTTTTACTTTTTAGTTTATTTCAAGTAGCTTTAGCTGTAATTTGTTCAGAAAAAGGTTGGTTTAGCAGTCTCTTAACAGTAGGAAGAACATAGCTGGAGTTCTGCAGAGCTGGTTTCAGTTCCTGGTTCTGTCACCTGGTAACTGTGTGGTGACCTTAGTGCCCTAAGCCTTAATTTACCCATTTATAATGTGAAGATAATACGTATCTTAAAATCTGTCACAGAAATTAGAGATAATATTGATACAAATACCTGGCATAAAGCCTTCTATGTAATGCGTACTCAGTCGATATCTGTTGAATATTAGGCGAGTAGCTTGTACTATTACTGTTGTTATCGTCATTACTGCCGTTGTCCCCTGGCCTTTGATTTCAGGAATTCTATACAACCCATTCTTCTTGAGACCTATTTATTTTGCAATTATCTAAGAATGGAGAGGAGGGACTTCCTGAAATGTCGCTTGGGGGTCCAGGTTTGAACTTAGGCCATGGCTAAGCTGACCTTTTCTGCTGCAACCTTTCCTGCCCTTTGCACAATCCCATCTTTAATTGGCCAGCACCAGACTCTCCATTCCTGCTTGCCATTGTCCTCCAAGTCTTTAGTAGCACAGAGGAGGTGTCATCAGTTCAGCCTGTTGTCATTTAACTCAGGGACATATGCTCGTCACATATATGGAGAAGCCTCCTTGAAAGTTCTTTGAACAGGTCAGGTTTTCAGCTCCAGTGAGTCTCCCGCTCCCTTCACTGGAGATTACACTGAAGTCAGGAGGCTTCTTTGCAGAACATGCATAGGGACAGAATTCTCCACTCTCAGCCATCTGTAATGGTCTCAGTGCAGCAGTCCTGCAGTTGGAGCTGTCCTTAACATCACTTGGGCCTTTGGGGCACATTTTGCCCGCAGCTTGTATATGGATATAATCTCAGATGCTAAAATGAAATGGCAGGTTTGGTTGGTAAGACCCTTGCTGAGTGAACCTAGTGATACTTGATCCCTCGGGTCCACTTGCCTCATTGAACAATAAATTATGAAGCCTGCAGCTTTCATGTGTTCAGAAATGTGCAAACGTTGTAGGGGAATTTAGCCTTTAACCTCTTTGAGCTATTCATTTATCTCTCCTGAAGAAGTTCATCTCTCATAGAAAAGAATTCCATCTACCAGACTGGTGACTTCCTGTGTCTGGCTGGAACCCAACATTAACCAAAGAAAATATTCTTTTGTCATTTCTTGTGAGTGAAACTCTGTTTCCTCATCGAAGTGAAAAACTACCTTCAGACCATTTACCTGATTGCTGAATAATGTGCTTCTTGCATATTTTTGCAAAAGTAAGTAACATTTCCTTTTCTTTTCCAGCATTCTTATTTTACTGTGCCTGATACCAGAGAACTTCCCAGCATACCTGAGAATGTGAGTACTTGCTAGGGCTGGGGGATGGAGATTAAATTTTTGTTCTTCTTTTATTTTTTACTTACTTTTAAAAGAAAACAAACATATATTTTCCCATTATAAAAATAATGCATTACAAAAGCAAAACTAGAGAATATTTGAAAAGCATAGAAAGTACAAAGAGGAATCATTATGCCTACTTCTCAAAAGTAATAACCTATTAACATATTGATGTCTCATTTTAGCCTTTTTAAAATGAATTTTTATGTAGTTAAAATTACTGATCACATATGCATTTTTTCCATCTCATTCATAGAAGCCTATTTGTTGGCCGTGTAATATTCCATTTGCTATGTAGTTTACTTAGCTCTTGCTTCACTGGTGTGCATGTTCATGGTTTTTAGTTTTTGCTGTTGTAAGTAAAATGTTTCTATATAAAGAACTTTGCTATAAAGATTTTTTTTCCTTTGGTTAGGATTTACTCAAGTAGAATTATATTACATTTCTATATTCAAAAAAAGTATTTGTGGATATAAGTGTGAAGTCTGCCCCACCTCTTAAAGATTTAGGAGTGGTTAACTTGAATCTGAAGGAGCAGAGGCTAATGTTTGCCCTCTGAACAAATTGAATTGCATATCTAGGCGTAAGATATATTTTCAAAATGTTTTACCCAGGTTATAAGTAGTGCTATGTAGAACTAAACATAGATTGACCACTATGTAGGCACTTGATTACTTTTTAAAAATTGTGGCAAAATATATATAACATCAAATTTACCATTTTAACCACCTTTCAATTTACATTTCATTGGTGTGAATATAGTCACATTGTTGTGCATCATCAGCATTCATCTGCAGGACTTTTTCATCTTTCCCAACTGAAGCTTTGTACCTGTTAAAAAACAAATGCCCCATATACCCCCTCCTCCAGCCCCTGGAAACCACTATTCTTTCAGAATTTCTCTTTATGAATTTGATTAGGTACCCAGTATGGGTAGAACCATACAATATTTGTCATTTTGTGTCTTGCTTATTTTATTCATGCCTTTGTGGTTCATCCATGTTACAGCATGTGTCAGAATTTCCTTCCTTTTAAAGACTAAATAATATTCTATGTATATAACATATTCCATTTTGTTTATTCACTGATGGACACGAGTTGTTTCTACATTTTGGCTATTGTGAATAATGTTGCCATGACCATTGGTGTACAAACATTTGTTTAAGGCCCGGCTTTTAATTTTTGGGAGTATATACTTGACTTTTTTTTTTTAAAGTACTAGAGTAAGAAGTGGTATATTTTTAAATAACCATTACAGATTCACAGAAAGGAAATTCTTTTTCATGTTGTCTATAGAGCAGATATAATTATAAATGTCAAATAATCGTGTGTTATTAATGAAGTTAGTCTATAGAGTTGTTGTTAGATAACTATCTTAGTTGGGATTGCCAAATATATCCATAGTGTTTCTTATCTATATGATCAGGCTCTGGTAGAAAATACTTCCTTTTTGTTTGCATTAAGTAGTAAAAACTTTGGAGCATAATTTCCATTTCAGCAACAATAGCTTATGTTACTGAGTACTACTGCTTGTCAGATGATGTATTCATTTTCTCATTTACCTCTCTTAATAAACTTTACCTTTCTCATTTACCTCTCTTAATAAGCTTAGGTGGTAACTATTGTGATTATTATTTTATATGTAGAAACAGGCCTGAGAATTTAAGTAACATATTCAAGGACCTACAGCAAAAAAGTGGTAGAATTAGAATGCAAACATTGGTCTTTCTGATTTTAGAGACTGAGTTCTCATATACTATGCTATACTTTGAGCCCATTATCTTGCCCTTCAATTCCAAAAAATTCCATAGAAATGACAAAAGAACTATAAAATTAGAAAAGAATGTCCATGTAATTCCAGAAGGAGCTTCCATGAGCCAGAAAATTTGAGAAATTTCCACAACATAAAGGAGATAATTACTGATACTTAGCAGTCAATAAGGAGTAGATAATGGAGGAACCCAGAAAGAATTAGAAAACTCCTGTGGAAGAGCAGAAGTAGGGATGTTCCATGGACAAATAGCAAAAGGTTGTATGTTGAAGGATTATTTTCAAATGCCATGGGACGATTATAAAAATTGGCTATGTAGATCACACTGAATATTTTAGAATAGAAAAACTCAAAGTCTTACAGGCCAGTCTCTTCATGGCAACAAGTTAAGACTAGAAATTAATAACAAAGATTTAAAATATATTCATCTACTTGAAATAGTGGTTGGGTCAAAGGGGATAAAACATTGAAATTCTGTATTGTTTAAATATTAATAACAATGAGAACACTAAACAACAAAAACCTAAGGGATGCAGCCAAAACTATACTCAGAGGAAAACTGATAGCTTCTAATGTTTTTATTATAAATAAGAAACTGAGAAAATAATGACCTTGACTTTCAGTTGAAGAAACTGGAAAATGAGGGGTGCCTGGGTGGCTCAGTTGGTTAAGCGTCTATTTCTGCTCAGGTCAGGGTCTCTGGATCGTGGGAATGAGCCCCAAGTCAGGCTCCAAGCTCAGCGCAGTCTACTTGGGATTCTCTCTCTCCCTCCTCCTACCCTCTGCCTGCTTACGTGTACTCTGTCTCTAAATAAATAAAATCTTAAAAAGAAATAATCTGGAAAATTAATAGCAATCAAAAACCCAAACTAGAAGAATTTAATTACAATTTATTTAGAAAATATTGTTAAAGTAGAATTGAAAAATAAGAGTTTTTTAAAACTGAATTTTTGAAAAAGAGAAATAAAATCTTAAAATTATGCAATAAATTTGATGGAGATAAGATTTTCTAGAAAATTATAAATGATTGAAATCAACCTAAGAAATAGGAAATATAAATATAGAACCATAACTTGAAAAGATTAATGAAGCTTTTTTGGCCATCACTACACCTTGCTGCTACAAGTATGTGAGGTTTAGGTGGTTATGTAGGCATGTTAAGGAACAGATTATTATGTAAACTGTTCCAAATTATGGAAGAGTTGTGTATGTGTATGTATTACACTAAAAAGCAAAAGAAAAATCACTCGTAATCCCATGTCTTAGAGAAAGTCACACTCAGAATTTTCCTTTCCTCTTTATGATAGTAGTAATTTCCACTCTATGCTGCCTGATGGCCTGGGGCAGATAGATAGCTGGCTGACCAGAGCACGGGGTCCCTGCTCCTGCTTCATGCATTGCAGGTTCATTTTATCCACTTAAGTTGGGAATTAGGTAATATTTTGTTTGAGACAAAGAGGTCTTTTTGATTTAAAAAAGAAAAAAGCAAAGCAGTTTTAGAAGCTACATTTTAAAAAAAACACAATAGATATTATACCAAATACATACCTTTATATCAGCTTTGTTTTTATGACAGTGTTTTATGGATGTTTGCCTGTGTCATTAAAATTCATTACAAATATCTTTGTTATAAAAAAGCATTAAACAAATAAGAAACACATATAGAAAAAAGTGAATTACTGTCTTTCCTCCCTCACCCCTAAGTCCCATTCTCTCTCCAGAGTTTGCAAGTCCTACCAGACCTTTTAGATCTTTTTCAATGTATTTAGTATTATATGTGTGAGTACCTATGTATGTTGTAGACATTTATTTAAGTGTAAATGTAATACTATTCATATTGTTTGGCAACTCACTTTTTAAAATGTATTCTAAAACCTGTTCGTATTGATTTACTTCATCTCTTTTTAAAGATTTTTTAATTTAATGGTATTTCTATTCTTATGAAAATAATACATAGTTATGGCTGAAAAAAATCATATAGTACCACATAACTGTTGATGAAAATTTCAGATTCTCCTTACTTTCCACTTCCCAGAGGCAACCACTTTCAAGATTTTAGCAATTGCAGTATTTCTCTCCATATTCTAAACTAATATAGCACATATTACTATATCTTAACTTTTCTTTTTCATATATCACCTATTGATTTTTCTGTGGAAGTTGAGAATTTAGATCTCTTACCACCTCTGAGCCTCTCTTCCCATAGAAGATAACTTCTTTTCACTCACATGTTTTCCCTCTGCCATTTTCCCCCTATCTTCAGAGGAAAGAAATTTTTTTTTTAAAGATTTTATTCATTTATTTGACAGAGCACAAGTAGGTGGAGCAGCAGGCAGAAGCAGAGGGAGAGGGAGAAGCAGCCTCCCCACTGAACAGGGAGCCCGACACGGGGCTCGATTCCAGGACCCTGGGATAATGACCTGAGCTGAAGGCAGACACTTAACCAATGACCCACCCAGGTACCTCTGCCTTCAAAATTCTGAAGGCATTTTCAGTCCTATCCACAGTAGAACAGTCATTTTCAATGATACAAGGTCTGACTATGTTGCCTCCAAAACAATACTTTCTCAGGAAGCTACTGAAGAATGATTTATCAGAATAAAGGAATAAACAAGAAGATGTGAAATCCAGGAACTCTGACAAAAAGTCATACAAGAAGGAAATTGCAACCATAATTGATTGTCTCATTCCACATGCTCACTGAATTATAAACATTATGGATTTAAAATTTTTTTCTGGGGACACTTGGGTGGCTCAGTGGGTTAAGTATCTGCCTTTGGCTCAGGTCATGATCCCAGGGTCCTGGAATCGAATCCCGCATCGGGCTCCCTACTCCACAAAGAGTCTGCTTCTTCCTCTCCCTCTGCCCCTCCCCTCCCCCTGCTTATGCTCTTTCTCCCTTTCAAATGAATAAATAAAACCTTTTTTAAAAAAAAAGAATTTTGAAGACATAACTCTATTGACTTCTAGTTTTCCTGTTGAAACTTGGAAGTTGTAAGCCATTGTGATTCCTGATTTATTTTTTAGGATCCTTTATATATCTCTGGTATTCTGAAATTGTCCTTTCCATCTGTGCTGGGCACTTGGTGTCTCATTCAGTCTAGAAACTCATGTCCTTTAAAGCTAGGAAATGGTGTCACATTATTCCTTTGAAAAGATTCTTCTTAATTTTTCTCCTTTCTCTGGGGCTTCAATAGTAGGATGATACTTCCTGTGTTGATCCTCTAATATTTTTTTTCTGTTTTCCATCTCTCTCTTTTAGTTGTCTTTCTACTTTCTTTAACAAATGGTTCCACCCTTTTGAATTTCTTCTGCTATCATTGTTTATATCTAAGAGCTTTTTGGTGGTGGTCAGTAAATTACTCGTTGTTTAATGGCATCTTGTTTCATGAGTGCAATATTTTTTGTCTCTTTGAGACTCGTTTATAGGTCTAAAAAAATGGTTCTTTTTGCATATTTTCTTCCCCAACGTTTTCTCTCTCCTGTTTGTTTCACTCTGTATCTTTGTAGAGAGTTTCCTCAAGTGCCTGTCCAGCCCTATTGAAGGCTGAGGCACTAAAAAGCCAAAGTGAAGTTCTGTGTTTGTGAATGGGACTTGTTACTGGCTGGCTTTTATGGTAGATGATGGAAAAGAGGAGGCCTGGTTACTTGGTGCGGCATATGTAAGGGGCTCTCAAATGTCAGTATCAGAATCTTTTCTTTGGAACTAATCAGTTATTTATTTTTCTTGCCTTGTATTCTGTCTTGTTTTTGCCGATGAGCATCATTCTGGAAGCTGAATGGGGGTGATGAGTTAACAGCATGTATTCCTTTTTTTTTTTTTTAATTTTTAAAAAATTTTTTTTTATTTATTTATGATAGTCACAGAGAGAGAGAGAGAGAGAGAGAGGCAGAGACACAGGCAGAGGGAGAAGCAGGCTCCATGCAGGGAGCCCGATGTGGGATTCAATCCCGGATCTCCAGGATCGCGCCCTGGGCCAAAGGCAGGCGCCAAACCGCTGCGCCACCCAGGGATCCCAACAGCATGTATTCTTTAAACCGCCTCCCATTTTTTATTTAATGCTTTATCCCATCCTTAGCTTATACCTGGTGTCACCATGTCTTTCTGGTTCAGTTCTTCTAGAAAGTAAACACTTCTTTGCTGGAGGACTATGGGAAGGCTAATTGACAAGTAGAGTGAGCTGGAAGGGCAGAATCTTATTTTTATTGGCACCCTTCCTCCAGCCTTCAGAGGTTCTGGGTGTCTCCATTTCCTTGAACTTTTTTGGAGTTGTGTGGTATGAGTTGGGCTTGAGCTTGTGCCCTAACCCTCTGTCCCGGCTTTTGTGTTCTGCCCTTTGTGGGCTGCCAAGCCATCCTTCTTTAGTTTCCCAGCCTCAGTTGGCACTGTTGACCTGTTGGGCCACATCATTCTTTGTCATGTGGGACTGTCTTGTATGTTGTGGGATGTTAGTATTTCTGAGATCCACTCACTACATGATGATAGCTTACCCCCTTCTGTCTATGACAACCAGAAATATCTCTAGACATTGCCACATGTTCCCCAGGAGTGAATGACCCAGGTTGAGAACCATTTCTTTAGTAACCTCTGCTTTCTGGCTTCTAAAAATTTGACATCTCTCTTCCAATAATGTCTTTTCTCCTGTTCTTGGGAGTTTGTCTTTTAAAATTCTTTCACTGTGACTTTCCCTTGGGGGGTTGTTGGGGAGGGATGGTATCAGAGAGAAAAGATAAATATGGTGTTTAATCTATCATATTTTACTGGAAATCTCTACAGTGTTTTAACTATGCCACTCCTACTAATGGACATTTAGATTGGTTCTAATGTTTTGCTATTATAAATAATGCCATAAATATTGTTGCATAGGTTAGGTTCATCATTTTAATTTGTTTTAATTTGAAGGGCTGAGAATTCCTTAAGAATTTAAATTTGAGGTACCTGAAAGTTCTGATAATTTCTTAATTTTCAAAACTGCCATAAAGGAGGTTAGAAATAGTTTGGGAGGGAGAACAAAAACTGTCTTCTTCATAGCCCCAGCTACAATTCCTGTCTGCACTGCCCCATCACTAAAAAAAAAATAATAATAATAAAAAAATTTGCATTCCCTCTGCTGGTTTTGTCACTAATGAACCAGTTCCTTGTGTATGACCCATTGTCCCCTAAATCCTCCTTTGCAAATCGGTAAAAGGCTGGCCTTGTTTGTTTCTAAGCGGGAATAATAAAAACAATCTGCCAGACTCCTAACATACATGGTTCCATTTAAATCCTTACAGCTCCTCTGAGAGAGGTAGACGTGAGCCCTATTTTATATATAGGGACCCAGTGTTCACAGACCTGAGGTTACCAGCCCAAGGTATGCACCTAAGTGGGATGTAGTGACTTAGGTTGGTAAGGAACCAAAGCATTTTGTTTTCATTATACCCACCTGCCTCCCTGCAGTTGACTTTTGATATTCATGAGGAAAGAGGAAAAATTATTTTTCATATTTCAAATATAAAGTGAAGCAGGAAAGCTTTTCCTCTAAGGAGAATCTGAACTTTTGGAGGACCAATTTGTGTGATTTTTGACATAGAATCAGTATTGAGCTCTAGCCATGTTGAAATTTGCATTTTAATCTCTTGGTGATTTTTCAAGGATTAATTTAAAATGACTAAATTGCTGCATTGCAAATTGAAACAAGCAATAACCATGGGGTTGTTAATATGATAGTCTGCTGTAGTGGAAAGAACATGAGTTTTGGAGACAGCCAGACCCTGGGCTCTACCACTCAGGGACCTTGGACTACTTACTTATGGTCTCTGAGCCTCAGTGTCCTTGTGTAATAAAGAAAAATGGGGGGAACAAATAAGGAATTAAATGTAAAGTTCCAAGTTTAATGCTTGGTGCAAGAGAGATACTGCTTTTGATGGTTCTTTTCTTTCCCTTCTTCTCTTGGCTTTCTATAATTCTAGTCTTAACCTCTTTTGAAGTCTGAGTTATGGCTCAGGGCTAGGGCACATTACTTCTTGGAGCTTGTCTTTTCTGGGTTTTTGCTAACATTCTTGGTTGTGAAGCTCAGTATTTTTCCTTTCATGGAGTATGTATTTGACCACACAAGTCTCTTAGCAGGTGCCATTGACACCAGAATTTCTGAAGCTTAGAAATAGTGCACGGAATGGAGTCCAGGACTCCAGTGCCTGTAATATGGGAGGTTCTATAAACATTTATTGATTCTCTCCTCTAATAGACATGTTAAACTTAAAAGAATAGGCAAAGAAAAATATAAAAGGACTTTGGCACATGGAACTTAATTCTGTCGCCAGAGAATCAGGTTGTTCTGGACAGTTTCAGAGAATGGTAATGTAAGAAAGAGAAAGGAGCTAGTATAGATTCAGCACCTGCCATGGATTAGATTGGGCACTATTTGTTATATCATGGAATTTTCATAGCAGCCTTGCTATACCTGCTCTGAATGGAAATGAAGCCTAGGGAGACCTTGCTCCTACTCAGCTGGCTAGTAAATACGAAAACCAGGAGTCCCATTCAGGTCAGTTTGATCTCAGTACGGAGGTGCTTCTGGGTCCTGGGCCTCAAGCTCCAGGGCTCCCTGTACCCTTCTACGAAATTGCTCATTATAAGTTTATGTTCTGTAATTAATTTTATGAACTTGTGTAATGTCATTTCTCCTTCCATAATGAAGAGGGCTTAGTATTTTTTTCATCATTGCATTTCTGTAATTAGCACTATACCTAGAACATAGTGGATTGTCAATATATATTTATGGAATGACTGAATGATTGGCTGAATGAATGAATGAATGAATGAGCAGTGCAGCCATTCCCAGGAAAGGGAAAATAACAATTCTTTTCAGTTGGCTTTTGAGCCAGTCTGTCTGCAAGACATTAATGAAAAGCAAATGTAGAAAATTCTTTCCACTTTCAGATGGCTATTGAAGTTAATTCTCATTATTTCTACAATTTTTATGTAGAAATATTTTCTTTCTTTTCTCTGAAAAACTATCACTATGTAATTGTTCATCAGGGTTTTCTCTATCAAGATAATACACATAGGAGTGAATTTTATACAGGCAATAGTTAAATGAGCATAAATCTTTATAAATTTTATTATTTTTTTCTTTATAAATTTTAAACAGTTGACCAGCATTAAAAAGAAATCAAAGATCAGAAATGAATATGTAGTAATAATTACATTGTAAACTGGTTGTAGAAGGGATTTTTTTAGCAGCCAGGTTTTGAAGTTAACTTTTGATTAATGGATAATCATTTAGACCTTCATTTGGAATATTGAACAAACCTGTCTTAATTATCTGGTCAGTGTCATACCAAGTGGTTAATGATGCGAGGAAAGCATTTAGAATGGACAGTTACATATAACATTGCCCAGACTCCACTTTGTCAAAAGATGTACCATGATATAGAAGAGATTTATGAACTCATCATGACTTTCAAAAATAAACAAAGTTGAGGCGGTAGTAGAAGACCTATTATCAAGTACTGAGATTGTAGAGAATTCCATTGTTGCTCTTAAGAGGTGTCAGGTAATTGTTTATTCTAATGGTTTTTCCATTCACACCGAGGGATAAAAGTTGACCTCCAGGTAAACCCTGCCTTCTTGCCTATAATATACTTTTCTGATGTGATTGCCTAAGTGAGTTTGTGGAATTCTTTCTGAGACAGTTTATTTTAGAATGCAAATTTATAATTCCCTTTTAAGAATCCCACACAACCAAAGTAACCTAAATTCTTTAAAAAAAAAAATCAATTGAGGATTTTAAAGGTTTACATTATGGTAAAATAATCTAAGCAGGAGTTATTTCAGGGAATTAGACCCTTCTAAGGCAAAACCAAGCCTCTTGCCTTAGAAGCTTCCTCCAGACACAGTACAGTAAGTCTTTATCATTTGCACCGTGTATGAAGCTGAAAGTCACAAAGACTAATAAAATGACAGACCGTGGGGCGGACTCGCATCTGTTTTGAAGGCTCCAAGGAGTACCCAGCTTAGAGTTAGTTCTTTGGTTTGGGGATTATCTCATTTCCCTAAGGTATTGAACCTAAGACGCTTTTTCTCTAAGCCCCACTATATCCCCTCCCATCCTTGGCCCATCCCCCCTCACCCCCCACCTGCTTCTTAACCCGGGGCGTGGATCACAGTGAGCCCGAAGTCCCCAGCCACCTGGATTGGCACAGGAGCCAGCAGGGACAGCTAGAAGCAAGCAGGCATTATGGGGCTTCTCCTCGGGGAAATGAGGTTTGCCAGGTGCCCTTCCTTTCTCTTTGTCTGGATTTAGAGCCAGAGAGGGTTAGAGCTGGACAGGACCTTCACCGTCATTTCTTTGTAGAGACGAGAAACGAGGCTGAGGAGCTTGTGTAGCACACACCTCTTCCCAAACTCAAACTTCCAGGCTGTTCTGACCCCATTCACTAGAGACCTTCCTTGGACCTGAGCCCTTTCTAGCCCGGGTGGCAGTCAGCTGCTTTTCCCCGCTACCCAGCCTTACAGAGTAGGCTTGTAATGAATGCTAGGCAGATAAGAGAATGCTCACAGGCACATAATTGATATATAACTGAAAGAATGCTTGAACTCTATGAATAGAAACAGAATGTCCTTAAGCCTAAAAACGTGCTGGCACTGAGAAAACTGAACCCTTTTGAGCATGGACACTGGGAATAGTCCCTCTAAGCAAGATTCTCCATCCCTGTAGGTAGGTGAGTCACCCAAAGAAGTAATTGTCAGGGAATGGGGGGTTGGGGCAGACTTAGATTTAGCCATGGTGGTAGCATTATAATCCAGGACACTAGGCCCAAGACTAAGTGAGCAATAACACCATGCTTCATAAGACTGATGATTCTTTAGAAGGAAGATTGATTCCCTCATTAAATGAGGAGACTCTCCATTGAAGAAACTGGGCAAGTGGACAAGTGTGGTGCTCGATAACCTGGAAGCTGGGTGTAGTCTGCGGTTCTTCCTCCCCTTCCACTTCTCAGGTCTGACTCATTATCAGGTCCTATAATTCCACTTTACAGAGATTAGTCACATCCATATCAAAGCTTTCATCTCAATGGTTTATTTGTTGTAATCATTCTTTCCCAGAATATGGCAGTAGCCTGTTAAGTGATCGCCCTGCCTCCTGCTTGACCGCTCCTGTGCATCCTCCATAGGACCTCTAGGAAGATCTTTCTGGAACACATAAGTGATTGTATCTTGATCCTTCAGCAGCTCCCTCTTACCTGCAGGGAAAGGCTAAGGTCCCACAGGATCTGAACCCAGCTCCCCTGCCCTAGCATATCCCTCCCTGCCTTGCATCCTCTTCTTCACTGTACTGACTTGCTGGAGCTCCTCTCTCCTCCCTGCTTCTGACTTTGCATGGAACACACTTCTCCCCCTGTCCATTGAGTGAACCCCTTTAGGGAGGCCCACACCAGCTATCTTCTCTTCTGTCAAACCTTCCCCAGCCTTGTCCCAGTATCCATCCAGCAAGGTTGAATCTGCCCTTTTCAGGCAGCCCTGGAATGTATGTAGCTTTAACCACAGTACTTTGCACACCATACTGATGCCATTCCCATCCCCAGGCTGAACTCCTGGAAAATGGGGATCATCTGCAGTTAATCTTTACAGGCCCAGCTCCCAGGAGGCTACTAAACACATAGTAGGAGTTAAATAAGCATTGATTGGCTGATTACAAGACAGAAATTACAGGAGACTGAAGCAAAGTGCTGGGAGAGTGGTATGCCTTGTGTCCTTTAGAAATAAAAGCTCACAGTATGTTCTGGCTGCAGTCTTGACACAGGACAACTTGCCATGGAAGCCCTCTGTTCTCCTTATTCCTCATTCCCTGCACTCTTATCTATAAGACATGACTGACCTGGCTGTGAATTGAATACCTGCTTCTGTATGAACCCCCTTCCCCATTATCTGGTGAACAAACCACCTATTTCTTCACACTTTTAGTTTTTTAGAGAGAGAGAGAGAGCATATGCACGGAAGGTGGGGGAGGGGGAGGGGAGCAGAAAGAGAGGATAGAGAGAAAATCCCAAGCAGGCTGCGTGCCCAGCACGGAGCCCAACACAGGGCTTGATCCCAAAGATCCTGAAATCATGATGCGAGCCGAAATCAGAACTCGGATACCCAACCAACTGAGCCATCCAGGATGCCCCTCCTTTACGCTTTTAATAAATGTAGCCATAAATACCTTAAACAGCAACCCCCAAGCCCCCAGCTATTTTACCTGACGTTGTGAGGTGCCAGTGTCAATTCTTTCCCTTGAGCCCCTCACCATTACTAAGTAATTGATCACTTCACCCAAACTAGAGCCAGGTTTTCTGACATCGAATGCTATGTTCTTCCTAATAAACCATGATGTCTGTCTTTCAGCCTGGTGGATTTCTCTTACACTACACTGCTCAAACTCCAGCTAAGGAGCTGAGGTCTTCAGTCATTGCTTTCTTTACTTACTGATTCATTCTTTTATAAAACTGCTAGATGATGGGATATGTCATTGTTCCCAAAGGGACCTCAGTCTAGTGACAAAAACATACTTGTCACCAAGTGGTTATAAGATAGAGACAAATCACTATGCCAGCACAAAGTGTAGGAGATTGACAAATGTGGAATTGAGGAAGCCTTCTAGGAGGAGGTGACATTTCAGCTGGGTCTTGAAAAGCAAGTGGATATCCTCAAGGAAGAAAGAGGCGTTCTAGGAGGAGGAAACAACAGAAGTAGAGGCTTGATGGGGATGCCTGGGTGGCTCAGCGGTTGAGCATCTGACTTGGTTCGGGGCGTGATCGCAGATTCCCAGGATCGAGTCCCACATCAGGCTCCTTGCATGGGGCCTGCTTCTCCTCCCTCTGCCTGTGTCTCTGCCTCTCTTTCTGTGTCTCTCATGAATAAATAAATAAAATCTTTAAAAAAATTTTTTTAAAAATTTAAAGAAAAAACTAGAGGCTTGAGGATATGAAAAGGTGTGGCAGGTTTGAGAAACTGAGGGTTGGTGTGGCTTAAGCCACTGGGTGCTTAAGGTACAGAAGAGGAGACTCCTCTCTCCTAGGGGTTTTCTTCAGAGATGAAGCTTGCTGGAAACTGTAAATTCTCCCTACAGCTGCTCCCAAGGCCTGCTCTGCCCCACAGGTGCTCCCACGGCTGAGTGAAGTCCCCAGGGCTGTCGCCACTCACCCACTCCCACCCCCCTAGACGGGTGGCATCCCAGAAGGAAAGAGGCAGGGGAGGAAGCAGATAAGAAAGACAGCTTCTGTTTAGACACAAATATCTTGGTAATCAGCACAGATGGGATGAGAAATACCAAAAAAAGTACATGACAGTTTAGAGAGAATTTGGCTAAATGTTACATATTTTTAACATACCTGTATAGACTTTTGGAACAAGCACCTGAATCCCTCAGAACCTGATTGGGCCTGGGGGTTATGCCTCAACCAAGTGGTGTTTTGATTTCAGAAATGTTTCCTTTCCCATCCACAAAAGTATCCTTTTGATTTTTTTTTTCTCCCACCAAAATAAGGTGCAGGATTTGTCTCTGACGCTGTGTCTCCTTATTTGGACGGCAAGCTGTGTAACATATTTCTACCCAGCGTGAAGCTTCTTGGCAGACTCTTGAGGCCACGTTTTGGTGGCTTCAGAGTTATCTTTGGATCTGTCAAAAGTGCTAATGGGCTTTCTGGCCTTCCTTAAGCTTCTCATTTCTATTTTCTTTTTACTTCCATCCTCTCCTAAAAGAAAAATTTATGTAATTCATCAGCAGTTAAGCATTTTTTACTGAAATGCTCAGCTGAGGGCCTTGTATTTTTGTTTGCGAGAATAGCTCTGCCATGTCACGGTCTTCAGAACGAACCCCACCCTGACACCATTAGCTCAGCACTCCTCAGTCCACCGGGCAGGAGACTTGCACTTGCACTTGTTGACTATTTCAGACTGTATTGCTTGTTCGTTCGGTTTTGTTTTTCAAGTCTGTCAGGGGGCAAGTTTGTGTGGTGGTTAGAGCAAGGGTTTCAGATTCAGGAGACCTGGTTTTGAAACAGGGCTCTGCCTTAGATTTCTAGCGGGGTGACATTTGGAGACAACTTGCCCTTCCTGGGCCTCAGTTTCTTCATCTATAAAGTGGAGATGATAATGCCTTTTTCAGGGTTGTTGGGAAGATTGGAGAGAACACAGGTAAAGAACCTATTGTCTAGCACATAAGGATTACTCAAAAAATGGGATAGCAGTTCTTCACAGAGATACTTTTTCTCTTTCAATAGGTGTACTTTGATCCTGCTTTGTTCCTATGCTGTGCTTTCTTTCCTGAATACAACTTTTACCTGCTATTCATACTGACATAAACAAAGAGCCCAGGTTTACAGACAAACTCACCCAAGACTGAACATCCACATAGTGGATAACCTTGATCCTATTCATTTTCTCTGTCACCTCTGTTTTCCTATCTGTATTGTAGAGATGATAATACCTGTTCAAGCAGTGGTTTCAAGATTAAGTGACATAATATCTGTAAAGCTTTTGTGTATTGCACATGTTTAAAAATATTTAAGTGGAACAATGTAATGTAAGGGAAAGTGTATGGGCTCTGGAGTTGGATCTGAGTCCAAATTCTGACTCCACCAGTTACTGAATCTCTCCCAGGCTTACTTTATCTGTATACGGGTTGGAGGGGGAAGGGTGGGGGGTAGGGGAATACCTCCTTGGAGTTCTGTGAGAACTGCATAAGATTACCTATACGAAGTACCTGATATGGTACCTGGTACTTGGCAGGTAGGTAGTCAGTATATGGAGCTATTAATTCACTCACTATTTATAAAGGTTGATGGTTAACCTGGTATTCCAGTCAAACAACAATAAATCATAAGTGCCTATTCTTATTCCCAACCCATAATATTGTTGAAAAGCACTTTATGCTATTTTGCAGTAAAATCCACCTGGTTTACTTGAATTTATGAATTATAGCTCTTTCATCATTATAAACTGCAACCCCTGGCAAGTAGTGTTCCTTGCCTCCCTGAACCCCTTCTTTTTCAGAAGATTATATTGTACAGCATTGAAAACCTGTAACATTGAAGATATTAACATATTCATGTGTATTATTAAAGTCAGGTGGGTAGAGAAAGGGTTGCAGAAATGAAACACATTATATTTTTTCTGAAATCTGAAGAGTACCAATCTGTAGTAGTAATTAAAGAAATGAAGCCCCAGCTACAGACAAAAGCTAGTTAAAACACTGCTTTGTCATCACTTCCTGCTGCTTGTCTGCAGTCATTTTTTGCTCCTCTTGAGTGAAATACCTGGAGATTGTAAATCTTCGAAATTGCTCTAATTCCAGCCGAGTCCTTTTAGAGAACGTAAATGGTGGAGGAGGGGGTCAACGGCAGTGATGACAAGAGAAGAGCATGCCCAGCTTTCCGGGTGGGATCTGTTGGACAGAAATGGGCTCTGTGCCAAAGGCGTTTTGGTCCTTGGGTACTTTGTCTTGCCTAGATGTATGGTACAGCACATTGGGAAAGTTCTGGGATCCAGGGTCAGAAGGTCTGAGCTGCAGTCCTGTCTTTATTGCTTATGAGACTTTTTGATTTTGGCATCCCTCTCTGAGGCTTGGTTTCCTCATTTGTAAGATTGTAGACTTCCTGTCCTGCTCACCTTTTGGAACTCATAGGCAAAGCAATGCAGTGCTCCCTGTGACCTCATGTAAACTGTAATCACTGCACAGGAGTGCTGCATCTCTAAGGTTTCTCCCAACTTTGCATTTCAGGATATTACACAAGAGTGGGATTTGATCTCCCAGGTGGAAAGCAGAGTATGCTTTCTGATAATTTTCTGTTTCTCGTATTTTTTTTAGATACTGCTTATAATAAGAACAAACAAAATAAGCCACTAATCTCCTCTTCTTGTTTCTCCTAGAGAAATCTCACAGAATATTTTGTGGCCGTGGATGTAAACAACATGTTACATCTGTATGCCAGCATGCTGTACGAACGCCGGATTCTCATCGTCTGCAGTAAACTCAGCACTGTGAGTAGGCTTTTTAATCATTTTATTTGAATTGAAAGATGGATCAGAAAGATGAAAGACAATTTTAGAAAAAAAAAATCAGCCACAGTCTCCTCGACATGTCACTTTCATTAATTATTCGTGTTTCTTTACAGTGCCACTTCACGTTTCTTTCATTCTTAGAGCTTCAAAATCAATCGTAAATAGTCTTCCATTTGGTTTTGTTATGAACACTTTACATATTTTCACATAAGTTTCCAACATTGTCATTTTTTACATGTCTGTATCCTATTCTGTTGTACTGATATGAAATCTTTACTAAACCTTTCTTCTCTTGATGGCCACTTAGGTTGTTCAGAGTTTAATTCTTTAGTAGATAACACTGCAGTGAACACCTTTTGGCCACTTTTGGTGGATGCAGTTTGTAGTCTAATGAGTAGGACCATCAGGTCAAAGGACTTGATGAACACTATGACTTACGGACTCCGATTGTTCCCCAAACACACTATGCTTGTTGATAGTGAATGCTGCCAGCTATATGTGAGTTTCCATTTTTACTGCAGCCTTGCCAGAATTGTGTGTGTATTCATGCATATGTGTTTTAATTTTGCTAATAAAATAGGCATAAAATGGTATTGCAGGTTTATTTTATTTTTCTTTGGTTAGAAGTTACTGCATATTTTCCATGGGTTTATTTCCCATTTATATTTTGTTAATGTCTTTTCCCATTTATCTTATAGGACTCTTGGTTTTTTTTGTTTGTTTTTTAATAAATTGGAATGGGGTCTTTTATATTGTAATAACTTTTGCTACATATATAATATAAATATTTTTCATGTTCTTTTTATTTTAGTTTTTTTTTTTTAACTTGCCAAGTATAGGAGTTTGCCTCTTTCCTTATATTCTATTACAGAAATTCTCAAACATAGACAGTAAACACCCATATAATCTGGTCTAGATTTTGCAATGAACACTTGACTATGCTTGCTTTGGCACATATTTATTCATCTGCTCATCCCATTTGCTATCCATCAATCCATTGTATTTTTTGATGCATTTTAAAGTAAATCACAGACATCATTATACATCCTCCTAAATATTTGAGTATATTATTAACTGAAGTTCAATATCCATATATAGCATTATGTTTCTTTTGAGGTTAAGCTTGCATACAGAAATTAACTAGGGGGATCCCTGGGTGGCGCAGCAGTTTAGCGCCTGCCTTTGGCCCAGGGCGCGATCCTGGAGACCTGGGATCGAATCCCACATCGGGCTCCCGGTGCATGGAGCCTGCTTCTCCCTCTGCCTGTGTCTCTGCCTCTCTCTCTCTCTCTCTCGCTCTCTCTCTCGCTCTCTGATGACTATCATAAATAAATTAATTTAAAAAAATTAAAAAAAAAAAAAAAGAAATTAACTAGGAATGGAATGCCTATCAGGTAACTCTGTTAAAGAGGATAGAAAGACCTTCTTATAGTGTGAGAATTTGCCTAATGAAGGGTCTGTGGATAAAATCAGTTGTGTGTTTACCCATGAATACAAGGTGCCTAATAATGAAAACTTTGTGAGGTTGTTAGTTTTCATCATAACTTCATTATTTTATTAATTCTTTGGTATTGTTTGCTTGTCAAGAACTCACAATTTTTTTATTGTGCCAGACTCATAGCACATAGTAGGTGATAAAAGCATGGGTCTGCCCTGGAGGGGCAAACATCCCAGAGTAGGCTTCTTGCTTTGTTTTGCATTTTATTTTAAACTAGAAGTACTGTTCATAATCTCAGGGCTTAAACACAGTTTGAGAGTAAGAGGATTGCCATCCAGATTTATTGCTGCATCTTTATGAGGCCAGTTAGAATAAAAGTACAGTTGAGGGGCACCTGGCTGGCTCAGTCAGAGGAGCATGTGACTCCAGCTCTTGGGATTGTGAGTTTGAGCCCCACAGTGGGTGTAGAGATTACTGAAATAAATGAAACTTAAAAAACTTAAAAAATGAAATAAAAGTACAGTTGAAAGAGCCTAGTCTATACTTACTATTACAATGGAGAATTAAACTTCAGTAGAACAAAAAAAAAGGATATCGTATTAGTGTAATTTGAATTCCCTATAATATAATCATGATATTTTTTGAGCTCTTTAATATGTGCCAGGCACTATGCTAAGCACTTTGCATCTATTAACTCATTTAATCCTCACTCTATCAGTGTGTAGTAGGTTCTGTTGTTACCTCCTTCTTATAGATAAGGAAGAATATACCTTCTGTGTAATTTTTTAAAAAAATATGGTCGATTAAACACACTCAGTTATTTCTGCTCCTCCCAAAACTTAAGTGAATTAAAGAATAAATCAAAAGCACAAAGAGCAGATGCAGCAGAGATTTTTTTTTTTTGCAGTGGAGATTTTTAAAAACAGTAAAAAAAAATAACTATTACCAGTGTTATGCCAATATTTAAAAACCAGGATGAAATGGACAGTAAAATATAATTTACTAAAATTGAATCAAAATGAGAACAGTCGAATAGGTCATTTAATTTATAGAAATTAAATCAGTACATAAAATATTTTCTCCCAAAACATTCAGCTTAGATGGCTTTACAGCTATGTTTTATCAAACACCTCAAGGAACAGATCATTTCAACCTTAGACAAACTTCTTGAGAGTCTAGAAAGAAAAAGGAATACACTTCACCTTTTCTTCTTCCTTTTTTTTTTTTTTTAAAGATATTTTATTTACTCATTCATGAGAGACACACAGAGAGAGGCCAAGACACAGGCAGAGGGAGAAGCAGGCTCCCTGCAGGGAGACCAATGTGGGACTGGATCCCAGGACCCTGGGATCACACCCTGAGCCGAAGGCAGATGCTCAACCATTGAGCCACCCAGGTGCCCCCACTTCACCTTTTCTTGTGATGATTGTGTAACCTTGACATTTGGCCACACTAGGAGACATTTATAAGAAAAAAATATATCAGCCAATCTTGCTCATAAACAACTGTAAAAGTTTTAAACAAAACAGTAGCAAATGTATAAAAAATATAATTCATAATAACTAATTTGAATTTATTCCAGAAATGAAAGATTGACAATACTAGAAAAATCTATTAATATAACTTACCATATTAACATATTAAAAGGGAAATTCATGGGGCACCTGGATGGCTTGGTTAGTTGAACATCTGATTCGACTTGGGTGGTTATTTCAGAGTCATGAGATTGAACCCTGCTTTCGGCTCCATGCTCAGCAAGAAGTGCTTGCTTCTTCTGCCTCTCCTTCTGCCTCTCCCCTGCTGTCTATCTCTCTCTCCCCCCTAAAATAAATAAATAAATATTTATACATAAATAAATAAAAGAGAAAATTCATATGGTTACTAGTAGATTCAGAAAAAGCATGACTATGTTCATGAACAGGAAGACTGAATATATTGAAGATGTCCTTTTACTCAAAAAATGTCTATATATAGATTGCATACAATTCCATTCAAAATCCCATTAGCATTTTACACAGTACTTGGCAAACTGATTCTAAAATTAATGCAGAAAAGTCCAAGGAAGAGCCAAGACATACTTGAAGGAAAAGAATAGGTCATGTAAGCTTGCTTTACCAGAATCAAAACTTTTTATAGAGCTATAGTAATTAAGATGCTAGTAATGGCACAGGAATACACAAATGGTCTTGATGGAACAGGGTAGACATTGCAAAAATAGGCTGACTGTGGGGCTCTTTATATACAATAGATGTGGTATTGTAAAACCTGGGGGGATGAATGGATTTTTCAATAATTGAGTATCTACATGGGGAAAAGAAGGGAGACAATTTCTATCTTACATCACTGAATTTCAAATGGATTAAGAACTTAAATGTGAAAGGCAAAATTTTAAGACTTTCAGAAGACAAAATAATCTCTGTGATCTCAGAGTAGGGAAGGATTTAATCAACTAATCTGAGATATACATTGAATACAGGAAAAGATTTAAATTGAAAATATTTGTTCATTTTAAAAGTACCATTCAAGAGAATGAAAAGGCATGTCACAATTTGGAGTTGAGATTATTTGCCATATGTAACACTGACAGGATTAATATCTGAACTATGTAAAGAACTACTATAGTTAAAAAGCAGAAGACAGATCTATCAATAGAAACATTGGCCAAAAGCACAAATAGGCATTTGACAGAAGAAACACAAATGGCTAATAAATATGTGGAAAGATGCTCAAATACTTTGGCAAACCCCATTTTTCTCAATTTTCTTTGATAAGGTGTAGGCTTGATGCTCCTCAGGACCATCAAGCATCTGAAAGAATAAAGCTGTCAAACTCTGGAGTGCCATTTTCTATAAAGATGACTGTGTCAATAGAGACAAACCGAGGAATATATAATATAGTTCAGAGTGAGGTAATATTCATTTCAGGCTTTCTCGGTCAATAATATGATATTCTTTATAAGAAAAATGTGACTTTTTGTTCTCTTTGCTCAGTTAATGTATATTGATTATTTTTCCTTTATAAATGATAAATAGGGAAGGCTTAACTAAATCTTGTTCTCTAATGTAAATACTTCACTGTGCTCTCTTCTAGCACAAAAGCCCCATTTTTCTTCCAGATTTTTACATCTGAGTTTAACTCGTGTTGCTTCTTAGTAGCTTTTATGGATAGCGGGTAGGTCTAAAATAAGACCTTTATGCAGATGATATAATTTATTTCCAGCAGCAGTCCTACAAGATCAATATTATCCCCATTTTACAGAATGGCTCATCTACTCTGAGAGATGCAGTAAGTTGACAAAGGTCATGTTCTAGATGGGAGAGACAAACATGCAAATGGGTCATTATGCTGCAGTGTGGCTTCAGGAAGGGGATAAACAACTAGGAGGATTACACATACAGATGAATCATAGCTTCTTCAAAGTCCTTGCCTTGGGGATCAGGTTATGTTTATTGGTGTCACCTAAAACTATCGTCAGAACCTTTGTGTGGGAACTGTCAGAGGAGCCAGAGGCACATTGTTAAGAATATCCATCCCAGTAAGAAAATTTGAGAATTCTCAGAGAGAGCCAGAAAGATAGTCTGAGCTAAGTCTGGAGGATAAGATGGCTGATGGAGCTGGGTAATACACTGGTATGGGTAAAAAATCAGTCCTGATTGTATAGTAAGTAGAGGAACTTGTTATGCAGCTTGTAAATAATTGTAAGATTTGCCAAAGAGGTGTGTTGCCTTGCATCCGTGGACTAAGTATGTGGAATGCCCTTGTTTAGATTCATAGCCCATATTTCATATGGAAGTCCCCAGTTCTCCCTAACACCCTGTGAAAATTCTGTTAATGTTTTCAAACTGCCTACTATGTGCCAGGCATTGTGCTAATCATATATGTATGTGTTCATTAGTGCTCACAGCAACCCTAAAAGCTAGTTGGTTTTATTCTCCTTTTGTGGATGAGAATATTTAGCACTGGAAAAGTTGAAGTGCCTTGTCTAAGATGACATTAAAACCCATTGCCTTTGGATGCACATTTAAAGCCATTCAATTTGGATTTTGTAAGTACTTGCTGTATGCCTGGCACACCACTCAGCACCAGGGAAACAGAAGGCCAATATGTGAATTTCTAACTGACACACTCACTCTATTAGGCAAAGACCCATTTCCATGAGACTGCTCAGATTCAGCCCACTCTGTGGCTTGTTAGATAGGCCCCACCCCTGCCATTCCCTTGCCATGGGCTCATTCTTGGTGGGTCCTTAGGACATATCTTCCCCCAACTCATTGTGGCTTCAGGGCTCATGTACTGCAGTATTCTCCAGCTCCTGGGCATCTTGGCCCTAATTGCTCCTTCTATGATTTAGGGGTAGCATAAGAATCTTTGTCCACGGAGAATATCCAGTAAATGGTGACAAAGGTATGTTTATTTTCCAAAGGAATGTATATTTGTTTTATTCAGCGGATACTTTTTAAAACATGTTTGGAGGAAGGAAGCACAGTTTAGTGGCAAGATCACTACCTAATTAATTAATTGAGTCTTCACATCTAATTGTTTATGTAGTACCCATAACTATGAAAAAAACTGTGACTTTTCTCATAGTACCCCATTTAGGGAAGAAAAAAAAAACCCATCTAGTATCTTCTCCCTGTCAGTTTCTTCCTAAGTATCAGTCCCAGAGAATGTGGGTGATGTTCTGCGTAGGTATGAAGGGATGGAGATGGGGGCCCTCCCAACCTTGCCCCAGTCATGTCCCACCCACTCCCATTAACAGCCTCCATTATCTTAGCACCACCTGATCTTGTCACCCAAGAAGGGCTAGTTTGTGTACTCTGTGATTTTCAGACTTTTCCTGATGAACCCCACCTGTTCATGACTACCAGCCTGTATAATGGGATGGGTACCTGAATGATGTGTGTCATGCTTTCCTAGCTCTTCTGGACTAGAAATCACTAATCCCATTTGCTCATCTGTGGCTCTTGAAGCAGAGATGAGAGCGGCAGTTTAAGAAGGTTGGAAGTACTGGACCAGAGCCAGGGCCTCTTTGCCTGCACACTCCACTCTGCATGTTCCAGCCATAGGAACAAACTGCATTATTTTGTTTCACACTGTGCTCAAGGGAAGCCAAGACCTTGTAACTGGAAACTTACCAAACAGAGAATTCTAAGACTAAATTTAGTGTTCTGTTTAAAAAATAAAATAAATCGAACATTTTGTTTGTTCATCTTTTATATGTTAGAAAAGAGAGATTAACCTAGTTCACACTAACAATCTAAGAAGAGAATTCAAAGAAGTGAGAAGAAAACTAATCCTCTTGGTGAAGAGGGAAATCCTTAACAAAATGTACTGAAGGGGCGTGAAATACAGACTCTGCAGCCAAACTTTCAAATAGCATAGCCTCTCTAATCTTCATCACATAAAATTTTATTGTAGCTCAGAGAATATTAAAAACTTAGAAAGAAACTAAAGGAACTTCCATTCTCAGGAAGTAGGAGAAAAGGCTGGTAGGTTGTGTTTATGTGGTTTTTCCCTGGTTTGGGAATGTAAATATAATTAACTACTTTTGAACTATGTTCTTCATTTAATTATGTGTGAGTTGGTTTTCTCTTATTCTGGTTGAACTGTAACTAGAATGAAGAACCCTAAGGTGTTACAGAGGCTCTGTAATATAGAGAGCATCAACAGTTTAATTTGTAAAACTTTAAAAATTGCTGTGATTTCAACCAAAGTATCCATGACTAGTTCTTGCTCTTCCTCTTCTGTTTCTGCTCCCATTGCTTCGGTAAGCATTAAGCACCTCCTTTGGACTAAACACAGGATTCAGATTACTAGTGATCCCCAAATGCTGATCTATGGGTTACTTGTGTTAGAATGACCCAGGGAACTTGATAAAAATCCAGGTTTTAGGGTACCATCTCCAGACACACTGGTTCAAAAGGTCTAGCATGAAACCACAAAAAGTCTATTTTTTAAAGCTTCCTAAAATGATACACAGCCAGATTCGGAAACAGTGAATAGACCAGTTCTCTAAGACAAAAACAATACTTATTCTTTGATTACTGTTATTTTGCATCATTAGACTAATTTTCATTTTGAGACTACATAATGGTGGCTGATTAAGTTTGTTTAGAAGACAAGAGTACAGGTTAGCCCTATAAAATTCTTTGTTTCCATGTTTCTCTTTAGGAGAGCTTTGATTTTGGCATTAGCTAGTCGAGGATAGGACAGAGCTAAGTATAATCTATCCAAGCTGTCAGTAATTAATGTTGGTTGCAGATGCAGTCTAGCATTGTAATTTGGAGGTGATAGTTCTTTTTTAGCCATTGCATTGAGAACATGGCCAAGGATCTTATTTATTATTTTAGTGGTGTGGTCAGTCTGTGAAATAGTATATTCTTTAAGTTATAAGACTGATTATAGCTTATTTTTTATGTGACTCTTATGAATCAAACCTCTACCAAAAACCACTAATGGATAATATTCAAGTCACTGCTATTTTAATATGCTTGAAAAGCCCTAAATGATTTAGCACCCATTTTGGCAGATGTCATGTGGATTTTATTAAAGAATTTTGAGCACCTACTAGATACTAAGTCAGCAAGAATAAGGATTCATTATTTCTTGTGATGTATGTAGGCTAAAAGTGTGGTCACTTTGGTGAGCCATAGTGTGATATGAGATTAGGCTCTTCTGTTAGGTTGGTACATATCTTATGAAAACTCATATTTTTTTTTTTTCTTTTTTGCTATCTGTAGTCTGCCAGCTAGGTGATTCAGCCAACCATGCTGGTGATCTTTTTCTTAAAAAAAGACAGCAGAGCTGGATGAGAGAGTACCAGACTTTAAGTCAGGATGCTTTTGTTCAATTCCTACCTGTGTACTTTTTTTTTTTTAATTTTTATTTATTTATGATAGTCACAGAGAGAGAGAGAGAGGCAGAGACACAGGCAGAGGGAGAAGCAGGCTCCATGCACCAGGAGCCCGACGTGGGATTCGATCCCGGGTCTCCAGGATCGCGCCCTGGGCCAAAGGCAGGCGCCAAACCGCTGTGCCACCCAGGGATCCCCCTACCTGTGTACTTAATCCACCCTAGCCATATGGCCTTGGGCCACTTACTTGATTTCTCTGAATCTCTCTGTCCTCTTGTATAAAAATGGGGATAACATTAATACCCACCTTAGGGTTGTTGAAAGAATTCAGTAGTTGTAGATGTTGAAAGCACATTGTCCAGTACTGGGCAGGCACATACTGCTTAGTCAGCAGAGGTTAGTTGACTCTAAAGGACAGCAAATCCTATTTTGATTTTCAGAAGCAAAGAGGCTATAGAGATCCTTAAAGCGTTGTGAAGATTTAATTAGTATAACTGGTGATAGTAGATGGTGAATGAATCCAAGCAACAAAGAATAGTCATGGCAACTCATAAAAGGTTTTCCACATCCACTCACTCCTCATTAGTCACTTAGTCATTGACTAAATTGTCAGTTCTTGTTCAAGTCTCCACAGTCATGAGTGCATAGAAGTTAAGTGGCCTACGAAGTTGCTATGTTTACTTGACCTGGTGTTACCACCTGACCAGGCCCCCAGGAAGGAGGACTAGTAGCAACTTCCTGTCTTCATCCTTCCAGACTCCACTCTGATGCCTCAGTCTCTCTGTCTCTGTCTCTCTTTGGGAAGTAAGCCTGATTCTTGACCCAGGCAGAGTTAATGATTCCTTCTTTATATGCTAACACACCTGAACCTCTATTATACCACCTCTTTCGTAATGCCTTTATGTTGAAGTTGATTGTTTGCATTTTGATCTCTCTCTTTAAATTGCTTGAGGGTATGGCTTGTACACATAGTGGATTCTCAGTGATCGTTGGATTAATACAGATCCTAGCACAGAGGCAGTTTCCTGTGAACTAAGAGCACAGACTCCAGAGCTAGATTGCCTAGATTCATCTCCTACCTCTGCCACTAGCTCTGTGTCCTTGCACCAGGTCCTTATATGTGTACACCTTGGTTTCCTCATCTGTAGAATGGGGACAATAATATTACCTATCTTACAGGGCTGTTACAAAGATTAAATGAGTAAACATATAGAAGCACTTAGAACAGTGCTTTCAGTAGTAAATGCAGGGTAAGTGAAGTGATCATGGTGCTAGATATATTATAGCTTCAGTCTTTCTGCGTTTTCTAGTCCTTTCTAAGATTGGATTTGCCTGAAAAGATACTACAGGGGCTGTTTGTCTCCAAATCTAATGACTCCTACTACCTGAGGGTTTCTGTTTCTTCATGTACAGAGACCTGATAGGTAAGTGCTCATGATTCCATGTTCAGTTATGCTCTTTTTTTTTTTTAAGATTTTTTTTTTAAGAGAGCGTGTATGCAGGGGAGAGAGTCAGAAGAGAGAGTCTTAAGCAGACTCCGTGCTGAGCTCAGAGCCCAACATGGGGCTCAATCTCAAAACATCATGACCTGAGCCAAGGCCAAGAATCAGATGCTTAAACGACTGTACCACCCAGGCACCCCTATGCTATCTTTCTTTTATAAAAAATGTGATTCTTGGGATCTCTGGGTGGCTCAGTGGTTTAACACCTGCCTTCGGCCCAGGGCATGATCCTGGAGACCAAGGATCAAGTCCCGCATCAAGCTCCCTGCATGGAGCCTGCTTCTCCCTCTGCCTGTGTCTCTGCCTCTCTCTCTCTCTCTCTCTCTCTCTGTGTGTGTGTGTCTCTCATGAATAAATGAATAAAATCTTTAAAAAAAATTAAAATGTGACTCTTTATTAAAGCAGCAGTGTAAATTAAGCATAAATTATGATCTTAGAAATATTTTCAAAGAACTGTTTAATATTCACTTACAAGAAACTTGAGGTGGCTGATAGACTTCGAGTGCCAACTTGGATCCATTGACAATGGTTGCATGTTTGGAGGAATCCTCAGACCTTGTCCTGACTCCACAGTTAGTAATGTCTGTCAGAGGCACAGAACAGAGGAGTGACAGTGCCTTGCTGTCCCTATATTAAAATGAATGATCAATCCCAACGTAACTCTGCCTTTTTCTCTTTCATTTTAAAGAAAAGGCTTCACTTTCCTCACTCTTGGTGTTGTGGGATTATTTACATTATAGTGTTGCCATAACGTCGTTTCTGCCTCTGCTTTGGAAGCTGGAGCTTTTCTCTGGCAGTTTTAGTTGCTTGCTTTTTTGTAGTATCAGCTCTTGACACGAAAGCTTGTTGCCCTGGCTGATAACTTACCCTAATTACTTTACCTAGTAGGTTACTTTTGAAAAATGGAAAGAGAGGGAAGCCTGGGTGGCGCAGTGGTTAAACGTCTGCCTTTGGCTCAGGGCGTGATCCCTGAGTCCCAGGATCCAGTCCCTCATCCGGCTGTCTGCATGGAGCCTGCTTCTCCTCCCTCTTCCTGTGTCTCTGCCTCTCTCTGTGTGTCTGTCATGAATAAATAAATAAAATCATTTTTAAAAAAACAGAAAAATGGAAAGAGGCGATTAGCAGTTAATCTCCTGAGAAAGCTTCCTGTTGACTAGATGATCTCGCTCTTAGAGGAAGGCACCCTGCTCAACTCCGTGGTGGTGTGGATTTTTTTTTCCCCTTCCCTTTCCCCAGAGGACGGTGGAGAAGCAAGAGATAGGATGCATTCCATCCAACTAAAAGAGAAACTACTGGAAGAAAGATTGCCTCCATCTCCTGCAAAAAAAGAAAGAAAGAAAGAAGCATTACATTTTGGCTTCTAAGAAAAACAGGACATTCTTTGCACTTTTCCTTCTTTCCATGCACATGTCTGGCATCTGTCTAGACCAGCTGAAGGTCTTTGAAGGTCTGAAGCTTTATAAATTGTCTTTCTATTAAAGCATCTCTGATAGTTTCTTAAAAGCCAACTCTTCCCTCACTGAATATAGTAAACACAATCTGATCATAGCCGAACCACTTAAAATGAAAGATTTTTCTCATACCCTTGGAAGGGTTGAGTAGATTAACTTTCATAGTCCTGCAAAAAAGAACTTTTTGTTGATCTCATAGTGGGTTTTCTGTTTGAGAATAAGTTAAAATAAAAAAACAAACAGAATCAGCAGCACTGCTTGAATCATGGCACTGTTCATTTCCTGGTGACTATAAAGGTGGTTTATAATTAAATAAAAGAGTCTAGTTCTCAAATTGAGAAAGCTAACAACTTCTACGAGACACATAATGTTTTCTGCAACTGTTCTACTTAGGATGATTTGTGGTTGAAATGAGTGGACTTATAAATGACCTATCTTTGAGGTTAGTAATTTAGTATTCTTTCCGTACTCTTTGTTTTTATCAGTTTCCTGGTGTTTGGCTTCAGAGGGGAAATCAAAATTGTGCATCTAACTAAACCTGTAATGAAGCAGGTGTCAGTTTGATCTTTCGGCCTCCTGAGTTCTAGGATGTGAAGAATGACTGTGACCATCTGATTTTTTTTTTCTCTGTCTACCGTTAGAACTTGGAATCTCAATACATCTTAGAAATGTGCAGCTTCTAAATGTGATCTCTTAAGCAATTACAATTTGTTAAATGTCTGCTAATCTTACCTACCATTCCTCATGATACTAAGCTGGAGGCATTCTTACATTCCCCAATATTTGCCCAGCACCTGCTCTGTGTCAAGCATAGTGAGATATAGGGAGGAGAAATCAAATGTAGTCCTTGAGGATCTCACATCTTCAGTTTAGTCTCCTAAGATCATTTTCCTCTGAAATATCCAGAGTGTTAGGGGCCAAGCCCAAGAGTAGGCTGTGCCCCCCACAGTCAGCTGTTAGGGCTGCTGTGGCTGAAAGGTGATAGTTCCAAGGTAGCATAGGAATTCCAGGTGGGCCCCTATAACTGCAGGCAAGAAAAAATAAGAGTAGCTTTGAGACCCTGTTTTACTTAGTATAACTGAAGAAGGTGAGCTGGGGCAGAGGTGGCACATTCTTCATGTCAAAGGATTACAATTAAGGTAGATCAGAAATTGTCAAAGCTGGAAGAGGGCATGGAGATTATGGAGTCCAACTTCTTGTTTCCCCTATTGGTGAAATTGAGACCCAGGAGAGGAAACAGCTTGCTCATATCAAAAAGAGTTCATGGAAGCTCCATGCAAGTATATGAAAGGAAACATGACCGAAAGCCATACTTTGAGATAGGTGTGCCAGATTGGTTGTAAGCCTTTCTCTTTGACCAACAATCATTATGCCATTATCTCGAATTTCCATTGGATTAAGGACAATACAATACCCAATTAAGTGTAACTAACCCCCAGGAAATTATCAGATCTGTGTTTGTTTTAAGAATGATTATTTTCTATTCACTGGTATTTTACCCTGGATATTTTGTCCTCTGAGAGCAAGGCAAATGTATTTCTATGTAATTTGACCTTGCTGATAGGAACAGTGTCTCACCTAGTTCAGATTCCTCAGCACAGTATATAGGCACAGGGTATGCAGTCAAAAATTTTTTTAGTTAGTTTATGCATTTTGGAAACACAGTGGCCATTATAGTCCAACAGACCTGGATGTGAGTCCCAGTTCTGTCACTTACAAACTGTGTGGCTTTAGGCAAGTTATTTCACCTTTGAGACTGTTTCTGTATCTGTGAAATGTGGTGATGAGTGTGTATATATATATAAACATGCACACTTTTAAAACAATACTTTGCAGTATCCTAAACCCCTCAAATGATGTCTGGTGCATATACTGTGAGGATTCCTTTTGTTTGTTTGGGGGAGAGTCTTTGTTTCTTGTTAAACTGCAGAGCTACCATTAGGAATCAACCAAGGAATTGGAATCTAAGACTGTGGCTATCTGGGCATTATATCTGAGAAATACCTTAAACTAGGAAAAAATACACACACATACACACAATGTCTTTGTGATTTTTTTTTTCCAGTTCTATCATTGAGCACTCTCTCTATCCTATTCCTGCTGTCTTCTTTCTTTCTCTCCCTTTGCCTCAAAGGAAACTAATGGAGCCATACAGAAAGCTCCAAGATAGAACTGACCTTGTGCACCTTTAATTCAGGACAGAATTTGCTCCAAGTGCGTCTAGAAACCCACCAGTGGTTTACTTTACAATCTGTGTCCTGGCTAGACTGGCTGTTGGCTGTATAATTTGTCTAGTTTTGTCTGGAGTCTTAGACTATTCAGCTGCTTCAGGGCAAAATCTTTTGGGGTGTCATTAAATGGGATTGATAATTGGCTTCTGATGAATATTCATTGTGACTAATGACTTTGGGCAAATTTTACACATACTATCTTTCTATGCTCCCACTGAGTGAGATTTTGATAGGATCATTTTCTTCAACTTGTACTTCAATTATATATTCACAATACCCCTTTGTTGACTATAATCCAAATTGTATACTTTCATTACTTTAAAATTTTGTAATCTATAAGCAGTGAGCCTAGGCCTTTAGGAGCCTTATTTTTACAAATGGAGTTGGCCTTAGAGTTGTTTTTAAAATAAGTGGCTAATGATAATTTGTGGGATATAATATTATTTCTTATTAAGCACAGATAAATCATAACACTTGTTTTATGGTTGACTCACCACTATTCCTAAGTAATGATGTACATTGTTTTGCCACTTTGCATTTTGCAAAAAAGCCAAACAGTTCTCTATTTTGTTTGTTTGTTTTCTTAACCAAATGGGTAAATGCATTTTACTTCAATTACAGAGATTTGGCCTTTAGAAAACCCCCAATGAGAATCATGATCAAGCACCTTTAAAGTTCGATTTTTTATGAGGGATAGGTAATTTTAAAATCTTGGCATTTATTTTTTTTTAAAGATTTTATTTATTTATTCATGAGACACACACACACACACAGAGGGGAGGGGGGGGCAGACACAGGCAGAGGGAGAAGCAGGCGCCATGTAGGGAGCCTGACATGGGACTCGATCCCTGGTCTCCAGGATCAGGCCCTGGGCTGAAGGTAGCACTAAACCACTGAGCCACCAGGGCTGCCCAAATCTTGGCATTTAGCTTTTAGGGTTTTTTGGGGGGAAAGGAGACCTAAAAGAACATTATCTGGAGATATGATCTCTGCAACTTTATTTCTTGAAATAGGATTTTGACTCAAACCAATTTAAGCTAAAAAGAGGGGAAATAATGAAATCTCAACCAGGAACATTCTACTGAATGACTTTTCGAAAGAGAATTACAAATGAGCTCATCTAATGAGGACATCCTATATTTGTATGGCATCCTATAGATTTTAAAGTGCTTTTACTTATTTATTTGATGTGTTGTAGAGTTATAGAATAGGCATATTATTGAATGAATGAGTCCACGGACATGGTTTCCCAAAAGTGGTGTATTTGTGTCTAAGCTTGCCATTATTGTTTTGGAATTTGAGTCATATACCACATGCTGTGAGACTCATGAAAATGTTGGCCCAGTAGTTAAAAGCCAGGCCACTAACAGTCTTTATGTTGTGAATATATATTAAGTTGGAATTGTCTTCTGTTTACGGAAGAATCATTGCATTAACTCACAGTTACTCTGCCACTAAGAACATAGAGAGGAAGAGAGACAGGGTCTTTCTGTACTTTCCATTGAGAGGACAAACATGCAGACCAGTATAACCCCATGAAGAATAGGAACTGGTGCCCAGAAGAGCCACGTGAGGAAAGTAGTCCTTTCACAGAGACCCAAAGCAGGAGTTTGCTAGGGGCACAGATCCAGGAAAGGAGCACATAGCTACTCCTAAGTTTGAAGTGATTTATTCAAAGGATAAACCTGGAGAAGCCAATAGAGACTGTGGCTGAAGATGCTACTCTACAGGTAGACTGGAAGCTGGGGGAGACACGCCTGCTCCAGACGTGCCCCCAAAGACTTTTGAGTAGGATGTTACGTGACTGGACCTGTACGTTAGTATGAGTACTTTGGCAGCTAGTTAAAGGATGGGCAGGAAGAGCTGGGGTCCAAAGCCAGGGTCACCCTCCAGCCTGACTTTAGGGTGCAGTTGGAGTCAAGTTTGTTCATTTTCCACTCATTTGACACCAAAGATTTTTTTATCTCTTCTAACTCTAAAGATATTACTCATGTAAAATATGACAGTCTCTATATGGAATCCTACTGAAATGGGTTGAGAAGGAATGGATTAAACCTACAAGGCTTGGCAGAGTCACTGGGAACAGCTCTTGAGAGCCTGCTGGATCGGCTCCTGTTCATGACATGTACCTGATTTAAAGAACAGGGTCTGGAGGGAAAAGGAGGGGGGTGGGGGGGAGAAAGTAGCGGCCCTGGATTTAATACACAGCTCTCACAACTGTGAAACATCAGCAGAATATCCAATTTAAAGCTGTTCATGTTACACTAACCTCTGGGATTCTTTTAACTGGGCCTTGGCACGTCACTCTTTGGCCACGTAAATGTCCTTCTGTCAGCAAAGGCCAGTTAACAGCTTCCAAAAGAAGCAAAGTCCTCCTGGGAACAGGCTTCCCAGAAACCAAAGAAACATTAAAGAAAAAAGGCAGAAAGAAACATGTGTTGTTGGCTTTTGTCACTTCAGAGCCTATCTCCAAAGGTGTTGGGTTTTTTTCCTTCTTTGACTATATTGAATTTTGTAGCAATTTTATTCCCATTATATCTTTGTCCTTAATTTTTAAATTATATCAAATCCTAATATGATATGTCTAGCTCTTAAGAGAAAGAAGGAATATGAAATAGGGGCATATCAAAAGAAGAAGAGGAAGGATTAGTCAGTAAACAGTGCTGGGGCAATTGATTAACTATGTGGAAAAAATAAATTCTCACCTCCATCCTTAAACCTAAATTAATTCCAGATGGATTAAAGAGTTAAATGCTGGGGAAGAATTTGAGGACTTTTGTAGTATAACAGCAGTAGAAACCATCATGAAGGAAAAGATTTGTCTGTGAAATTATTTAAACCTTCTCTTTACCCCAAAATTCAAAGGAAACTACAGAAGGGTAAGTTATTTTCAGAAACATTACAAGGATTACTATTCTTCGTATATCCATTGTTCGCTTGTAAATCACTTTTGAAAATCCGAACACTCATTACTGGATTAAGAAAGTGAATAGACCATTTACCCAAGAAATATAACCAAGAAACATGACAAGATGTTAAGCGTTAGTCATGATCGGAGGATTAAAAATAAAATCCAGATAGAGACACTTTCAAAGCTACTAACTTGACTATAGTTCTTAGCACAGGTGAGATATGGAGAAGACATTCTAGTGCATGGCTGAGGGAGTGTAAAGAGCTTCCATCCTTTATTATATTAATAGTTTTATTATATTTAAACTATAGTTATTAAGTGCTTTAAAATATTTATAACCTTTGTTTCTGAATCTTACATCTAGGAACCTTGTATAAAAATTATTGACATGATCTGATTATATAAGGTAATAGTGGGAAAGTGGTTAAATATAGCGTGGGAAATTCATTGAGTATCCTTAAAAGATATGTTTTCTAAGAATATTTAAGGATGTGGGAAAATGCCAACAAATAAACATTAACTGTAAAAGAAGGCAAATGAGTACTGCATTTACAGTAATTCTAATTTTATTAGAAAAGGACATAAAGGTGTTTTGTTTGTAATACCTCAGAATGTCAAGTTATTTCCAGGTGGCGAAGGCTTTTATTTTCTTTTATCTGTTTTTCCATTTTTAAAAACTTTTAAAAATTTCATTGTGCATTAGCTTCATCATCAAGATGGGGAGGAAGATTTTCTTTTGAAAAGCAAGCTCTTACTAAATTTGAATTCGAGTGATTGAGTTATAATTTTAAATATGTCAAGAAGTACATATTTAATTGTTTTCAACTTCGATGACAGCGTCTTCTCATTTGGTGTTTTAGCTCTGGGTCTGTGATTTGCTTCTGTTGCAGTTGACTGCTTGCATCCACGGGTCTGCCGCGATGCTCTACCCCATGTTCTGGCAGCACGTGTACATCCCTGTCCTGCCTCCACACCTGTTGGACTACTGCTGGTAAGGCTGCTGCTCACCCTGTCCTCTATTCTTCCTCTTACAGGAACTGACAAGGATGTTAGGCCTATAACTTGTAATGCAATTGTGACTAAACTAAAAATACTAACTTCAAAATGATATGAATTTTAGACCACGTGATTGCATGGCCCTTTTGTTTCTAAACTGCTTTCGACTATGCTGTGGCATTCTTAAGAGTTCAAGGCAGTAGATCTTTTTGTATTTCTCGCTTTGGAGAGACTGAAGTACCACGTAGAGGTGTGATTTCTACCCCCACCCACCCCCAAGATGAGTCAGAGACTGGTGAGAAGAATAGTTGTGGTCCCCAGGGTCTTGAAGTTTCATCCATACCCTGGCACATTCTGTAGGACTCATTTTCAGCTGTGCTTGGTTTGGGAGCATAAGACACACTTCAAAACCCTCTGCAGTTTTTTGATAGGAGTTTCAGTGTTCAGGGAAATGTATTTTAGTGTCAGGAAGAAAGGAGTCAGGCTTTAGAGTCCACTCTACCACCATGGGCAAGTCACTTGGCTTAAGACTTTGTTTCCTCATCTGCAAAATGAAGTTGTTCCATATATAATATATAAAGATTGTCGGTGTAATGGATTTGGATCTGTTTTCCTTCTGAATAATTCTTTCTCTAGCGTAATGTGATTAAAGACATTGTCTCCAGACAGCTCAAGTCAGCAGACATTGATAAGGGAGCAATGGAAGTATGGAGGAAAAGGTACTGCCTGCCAGAAATTAAGAGCTTCAGGAGAAAGGGATCTATAGAGGGTCACAGCCCTGTCATTCAAGAACCGATGATTTTAGGACATTTACCATCAGGTTAGTCACAATTTTTGCTGGGTTCTTCCAGCCCATTTTGCAATCCTGTCATGTCACTGAAAAGGTTCACTGAAGTGGCCAGATTGTCTGAGAGCTTAACTGTGTTCTGCAGTGCTCCGATTTTGAATGTGTTGAGCTCACTCTCATCCAAAGAAGCCATGTGTACAACCAAGGTGTAGCTCAGGGCCATCAGGTACAAATCAATGGCACACTCCAGTGCATAGCACTAAGTGAATTGGCTCATTTCTCTCTCAGTTATGTATCTTTCTTATCAAGGTAGCTGTTTTTAGCTGGACCTTTCTCCCATTTCTTATGAAATTAAGGGCCCATTCCTTTGCTTAGACTTGCTGCTTCCTTTCGAGCTTCTAAATCAACTATGTTCGTTTTTTTCCATCCTGCCACAGGTCTCAAAGGAGAGGACCATGTTTGTTCTCCAGTAGTGTTTGTTGTTTGAATGAAATGCTAGGGGGCCGAAGAGAGGAGGACACTGAAACTCAGACAAGAAGAAGAGAGGGGAGTGAGAGGGGGAAAGAGGACAAAGTTGGAGGAGGATAGTGAGAGGAATAGAAGGAAAAGGGCACATATGTTCCCTAAGACAGACTCACACAGTGATTCCCAGTCCCCTTAGCTCGTAGAAGCCCTCTGCCATCACCCCGCCACAACGTAGAACACTCTCATAGACACCTACCCCACACACAGACATGTGGCCCCCACCCCCTCTCACACACACACACACACACACACACACACACAGACACACACACTGACACAGGTCCATTCTCTGTGCACGTCTTTGATCCCCCTATGAAGAGACCCCACCCACCCCCGCACACCTCAACCCAGACATGTACTTTAAAGAGAAAACCTTTTTTTTAAAAAAAAAAAAAAAAAAAAAAGAGGAAACCTTTTAAGAGTTCTCCCTGGAGGAGACTCACCTATGTATCTTGATACTGATAGGAGCTCCAGTGGGCTTCTGTGTGCAGGTGTTGGTAGGACCTGACAGAGTCATAGTAGTGCCTCTGTCTCCGAAATAGTACAACTTTATTTTTGTATTATTTCGAAAGCTTTGGTTACTGAATTGTCAGCTAGCTTAAAACTGGCAGCTTACATTCCCCGAACTGTGCAGAAAAGAAGGCTTTGTCCCTTACAGTGCTAACGATAGCTTCCAGTGTTGAGCATCTCCTATGCCCCAGTCTGTGATCGCACTTAATTCTTCTGGCAACCCTGTGAGGTGGGTATTATTATTAGTTCCATTTCACAGATCGGTAAACCAAGGCCCCAAGAGGTTTAGTAACTTGTTCCAATATAGATACCATGTACTGTATGATTCCATTTTTATAACAACAAACATTATATGTGTATATGAAACACAAAAATGTGTGTATACATATGTAGGTGTATGTATATGTGTATACATGTACACACACAGGTACAGCAGAAATCTAAGAGGAAATACACCACAGTGTTAGCAGGGATTTGTGAGGGGGAGAAAGGAGAGGAACTCGGTGTGATTTTTATTTTATTTTGTTTTATTCTGTTTCTACAATGAAAAAGTATGGTTTCTATAATTGAAATTTTTCACTTAAAAAAAATAAGTATTTATTCTAGCCAGTTGTTCTTTCCAGCCCTCCTTTCTTATCTGCTTCAAGGATTTATTGGCTGGTGTGCTTTTTTCTGTGGAGGGTGATTCGAGATCCTCTTTTCAACTTCCTCTCTAACGCCAGCCCTCTCATGAACTGTGTCACTAGCCTGATCCAGAGGATGATGCTGTCAGGTCTACCTTAGAAGAGAAGACTTGACAATGAAGGCTACTAAACCCTTGTCAACCCAAACTTCCACTCAAAAAAAAAAAAAAAAAAAAAAAGCAAAATCAGAGCTAACACTTGAATTTTTCAGAGCCTGAGTGGGTTTTGTGATTAGGCTCCATCTTGGAGGTTTCCGTGTATATGATAGCAGTCCCTCTCCTGGCCTCTTGTTTGCACAAAAGAACTTTTTTGACATTCGACCAAAGGATGATTATAGGCCAGGGGAGATTGGTATCTGTTTATTAACTACAAGATGTAAGAATGAGGAAATAAAAGACCCTAAGAGTTAAAACAGATCTTCCATCCAAGGCTTGATTTGATCACCTTCAGCCTGCTACCAACTGCTTTGGTCAGAAACTACAAATGTCATGAAATTTGAGTCAATGCTAATAACTTTATGCTATTGTGCTCGGTGACTTTCACCACTGTTGAGTTTAATCCTTGGTGGTGAGAGCCAGCGGGGATAACTAGCATTTTAAGTAAAGTGCTAGGAGCTTGAAACATGTAAATTTGAAGGAGGTTTGTTCCTCTGCAGATGATTTAAATGTTAAGTACGTCCCCATGCAGGGGATACACGAAATGGAATCTGAAAACTATTATCTCCTGTAGAAATGAACTCTCAATTTACTCACTGCACAGGAAGGGTAGATTCTAGTCATTTTCACTGCCAGCAGGTGCCCTTGCTATGCATAATAGACTTCCAAAGTGTAATTAACACATGAGGACCACTGCTGCCAGTTTTTCTTCAGGTACATGCTGCTCGGGGTTTTCAGGACAACAGTGTAGGCTGGGAGAGCTTTTTACATTGCACTTGAAGATGAGGTGTTCGTTGACTTCTGGACAAAGACACGTTAAATGTGGCTGAGTCCAGATCCTGCTGTTGGTATCACAAGTCATGGTTCTTGGGCCCAAGAGCTAGAATGCAGCCTTGGGTAGGACAGAGGCCAGTAGAGCAAAGCTATGGGATGCAGTGAATAAATGGAAAGTATGATGCCTAAACCCCCACAATTATGTGGAAGACTCTAATTGCACATTCACAAATACAGCAACCAATTATCCGAGTTAACTCTAATTAGGGGTATAATCACAGATTTTAATTATCTGAATAAATCAGTTTAGTACAAATGATCTTCCCTAAAAAATTCCCAAATTATATTTTTCAAATCCCTTCCCATTTTTGGAGAGGGGTATGTGGTAGAGCATACCCTGGGCTTTGGATTCAGACAGATCTGGATTCAGATTTCAATTTCATCTCTTATTAGCTGTGTGACCATTAAGAATCTATTTTATCTCTTTGACCTGCAAAATCTTTTTCTGTAAAGTGGGTTTAATTTACCTACTTTGAAGAGTGGCTTTAGAATTAGTGATGTTGGTCATCAAGTGGCACATGGGCCATTTAGTAAATGGTGGTTGCTCTTATCATGGTTATTATAAACACGGAACATGAATTTTGGTTTCCAGAAGGCTTAACTCAACATCAAATATTCTTGTTTCTGCTGCTTTGTGAGCTCAGGGAAAAACTTTATAATTCATCCTTTCTTTTTACCCCTCAGATTGTTTTTATTTTGATTTTTTTTTTTTATTTAACTTGAGTTATTGTATGGTTGTTTTCATTTGCAGCTGTGGCATAAGAATGAAAAGAAAAGAAACAAAAGCAGATGGCAGAGAAAACGAAAGGAGTAAGACATTTCCAGCCCTTATGAATATTTAAAAACATGTGCTGCTGGTTCCTTTCTACTTTAGATCTGTACCATTTTCTTGACTTTGAATGTGAAAATGAGAATGTTCCCTACCTTGGCTGATGTCAGCCCTGACCTTGGCCAGTTTTGGGAGGGCCTTCCCATTTCTGGGACAAAAGGATTAACTTGCTGATGAGAATCTGCATTTCCCTTCATTATAATAATCACTACTGAGTAGCATGTGTGTCAAACTCTTCATAAACATTATTGTAAATCTTCAGAATCAAGCCATAAATAATATTTAATTATTAGCTCCATTGTATGGATTAGGAAATTGAAGCTCAGAGAGGTTTAGTGATGTAAAATAAACCACTGTCATACCGCTAAGAAATGATAGTCTGCACTTAATAACATATAAGACTATCTGATATTAAAGCTTTTCTCACCGTTATCCTCCAAAGTTTTAGAGAGGAAGTTTTATCCATCACCAAGATTTTGTGAAAAAAATTTTCACGTAGGCTTCTTGATTACTTGCTAATTGTAGACTTATGTTTTTTCATTCAGAAAATATTTATAGAGCACTTACTGTGTACTGGGTACTATGCTAATTAAATGTTGCTAATAAAAGGTCCCAGTAGAAACCATATGGTATTTCCTATGTAAATTCCTTTTTCTGCCTTACTCTTTCAGAAGTAGTCCCACTACTACTAAGAACTACATGTCAATTCCCAAAACAAATTGTATATTTGGGTTATTCTGGACACTTGTTAATACACCTTTGTGACACAATATTTCCAGAGCAGATCAGGGCAAGTTCAGGTTGTCCCCCAAAGGCCAGCCAGATCAAGAGGCAAGTTAGTAGCTAATTCCCGATACTTTGTGAGGACATGGTTGAACCAAAAAGTTATACCCTGTGTTTACAATTAGGTTTGAATTTTACAGTTGTCTTTGTAAAAGGCATTGTATCTCCTGAATCTGGAAACCATTCTTTCACTCAGAGTGGACATGCTCAGATTCTGTCTGAGAGATACTAGTTCTAGATTCTTTTTTTTTTTTAAGATTTTATTTATTTATTCATGAGAGACACAGAGAGAAAGAGAGGCAGAGACACAGGCAGAGGGAGAAGCAGGCTCCCCGCGGGGAGCCCGATGTGGGACTCGATCCCAGGTCTCCAGGGTCACGCCCTGGGCCGAAGGTGGAGCTAAACCACTGAGCCACCCGGGCTGCCCTAGTTCTAGATTCTTTATCCATGCTGCCTGTAGGGTTCTGAATCAGTCCCTACATGTGGCATCATGTATTCCATCTAGAATTTTTAGCAAACAGTCTGAAACGTGCTAATCACAGGGTGCACAGTTCATATAGCGAAGGGGCATCAGTCTGGAGACAGCTGTGAGGTGACTTCTAGATGACTAGAGCTGGGTCCAGTCTGATCTGTCTCTTTATCCATGCCACGAGATTTTGCATAGGGAATAAACTGATGCTAAAGTTAGTGGGATTGTTGGTCTTTTTAATGACAGAAATAGATGTCAATGAAGTGTGGTGTGGTGGAAACAGGAAAACCTAGCTTTGGTTCTGGCTTCCCCATTTACTAGCTTTGAGGTCACTGAACCTCTCTGAGCCTCCTTTCTATTCTGTCAAAGATGAATAGAAATTACTACTGACACAAAATGGATGTTCCATAAATAGTAGGTACTATTTTTTATATTAATGTGAATATATATATAAATGACCCAGCAAAATCCAGCTGAAATACACAACACCCAGGTAAAATGGAAGTAGACAGATGTGGCTAAAATTCTCTATATGCCAAAGTCTGGGATATGTAGGTTTTGTTCAAGATTGAATTCCAAGTAAGCAAAAACTGTCATTTCCATTTTGCAGCGAGTATTTATGAGTGCCTCCTATGTCCCTGGCTGGGGCACAGGAAGGTAGGAGCTTATTTATAGATGGTTCTGGATCTGATAAAACACTCCTTCACTAAAGAATTCAGGTGTCCAGGCAAGAGCAGGAGAACAGATTTTTTTTTTAAGCTAAGAAGCAGCAAGGGTGTAGGTCCAGTGCTCAGGGGGTGGAACCACCACAACAGGAGCTCCTTTGGGAACCATAGGATAGGAAAAGGACCAGGATTTCGGTTTCAGACAGAAGGAGGTGAAAAGTTGGGTCTGTGGTGGCCCGGCAGGCTGGAAATGTATAAACAATGTGTATTGGTTGAACAAAGAAAGGGCAATTATAGATTTCCAGGTAAATCTCTTAGTGAGATTTGGCTAACCTTGACCCTGGCATTTGAACAGAGAGGCTGAATAGTAGATAAGTTTTGGGTCCAAATCCCACTGAATACATGTCTTTGGGTGAATCACATAATTTCTCCAAGCTTCCCGTTGCCTCATCCACAAGAGTGTAGCTAAAAATACGGTTCTCCACGAGAAGCCTGGCAACCTAAAAACGTGTTTGGTGTCGACAGTCACTACATTAAGATGCACCTACATTTCCTTCAGCAGCACCCAAGAGTGAGAATGCCAAGAGTCTTTGGAGGAAGTTTTGGACAATTTATGAGTAAACTGTCTTCCTTGTGGTAAAATGGCAGAAAGAAGAGACTGGGCTCTCTGTATTATCTATGCTATAGATTTGACAAGAATCTATATTGATATACTGTAGGTTCTAAAGGTTCATGTTCTACATTTGATTTTTTAAAATTCAAATGTAATTCATATACTGCAACATATATAGTAGGTTTTTTTTAAAAACGCATACAATTCAGAGGTTTTTTTTTTTTTATATAGTCACAAGGTTGTACAACCATCACCACTAATTCTAGATCCATGAGATTTTTAATACATTCCTTATCGTTAGTAAGATAGTTCATTCTTATGTAAAAATACACATTTTTTTTAACCTTCCAAAAGCGTATACATCAGAAAGCAAATGTTCTGTGAAAATGAGTATTCTGTGTAGGTAGTTGGCATCAGACCCTTAACTTGGTCCCTGTGAGGTGCCCTTGATGGCATAGATGCTAGGTGTGCATCGAGATGAGACGGCTGTCGTCCAGCATCGCATGCCCTCAGTGGTGCAGAGACTTGCAGGGTTAGAGAAGTCATAGTGCCCCGTCCCCATGGGAATGGCCCTTCCCTGCTTGGGGATGGTGGCTGTTAGCTCACCGACCCACCCTTTGGGGAGCTCTCCTGATGGTTGCTTCCCCGCCCTGGGGGCCCCCCACCTCCTCTGCTCCTGCATCTACATCTGAACATCAGAAACTGTCCTACTGGTTCCAGCTTGCCAGCCCCTGTCTGGCTGCCTGATGTGGCAAGGGGCAACACAGCTTGCCTCCCTTGCTCCGGTTTCTGACTAGCCTCCCTGGAACATAGCTGGCCCCGACCTCTGCTTATATAACCAAGCCTTGGCCTGACTTTCTATTTCTTGAGCCACATTCTGTGTGTCATTCCTCACTCCTCTCTGACCTGGAGCCTATCTTGGACCCAACAGTAAGAAAACTGTGGAATTTCTTTGGCCACAGTATAGTGGTCTCTACAACAAAAACATTCTAGCCGTGTTCCTGGTCACCAATAGAGCAGGAGCCACAGACTGCGTGATGCCGTCATGCCTCAGCAGTGGAGGTGCCTTACCTCATGGAGGACTTGTAAGATAAGCATCCCTGCCCCTCTTGGTTGTTGGTACAAGGGAGAGTCCATGAAGCCACCAGCACAGTGCTAGGCTCAGAGTATTCTCTCAACGGAACCAGGAGGTTTTTACCCTTAAACATTTGAAAGACTGAGAAGCTAGGCTAAGAAGTAATTGGATGTTGTGCATCTTGGCATTGACATATCTTAGGCCTAGAAAAACAAAAAGAAGAGCTCTTTCCCTCTTACCAGTTGCATTTTAAACTTCTACATTTGGAGGAGTTTACTTTCTTTTGATTTATCCATACACACTTCTCTTTCTTTCTCCCCCTCTCTCCCTCTTCCCCTCCCTCTCCATTTCTTCCTTACTTCATTCATTCCTGCACTTCTCTGGGAGTCTCATGGGCTGCTGGTGGCTCACAACTTGAGACTTGCCTTTGCAGCTGGCTATGGCTGTTATGGTTCTCATTGAACTCTCTGGGGCAATAGAGAGCCCTGTCTCCTGACCTTTTCTCTGTGATTAACTTCTCCTGCTACAGTGGTCTTAGCCACGGAGCCCTTCCTGATGTTTTCCAAGTATGTCTCCTTCCGGTAGATTGAGGAGGCACAAAAGGGCGGACCACTTCAGGCTTTGATGTTGACCTTTCTGGGTTTTCCTTCAGGCCTTATCTTTGTAGCTCATGTGTTCAGGGGCTTAGAGCTCTGGAAGGCATCTCTTCCAAGGTCCAGGGTTACCCCAGGAAGCCCCAGGGCCACACTGAGAAGGGCACTGTCCCCAGCCCCTCCCCCATGCTTCCACTGTAGTGATAGACCTGTGTCACACCAGCCAGCCACTTCTAGTGCCTGACACTGCGTCCTGCCTACCCACAATTGTGAGCCCTGCGAGCTGGCTCCCGAAAGCACACGTGCCTCGTCTCCCAATCCAGAATTGCTCTTGTCCTCTCGTGGGTCCTTATCCCAGGCTATTGCTCATAAATCAGGGACGGCTGGGTGGAAACCAGCCACAGAGTTAAATACCTTTTCCCCTAAAAAAAAAACTGTGATTAACTCATGGCATTTGTACCCCTTCTGCTTTTCAAGCCATATTTTCTGCCTCTCACCAGCTGTGACCTTTGTCAAGTCACTTAACCTGTTTGAGCCATAGATGCCTCTGTAAATTATGGAGATCAGCCTTTCAAGACTGCTGCCACGATGAATTGAGGTCCCCTCGGGTCCACCCCCAGCACCTTGTATGTTGCCTTACCCCGGTTCACACGCATACACTGATAAGCTTATTTCGTGTCTGCTGCTAACTGTAAGCTCCAAGTAGGCAGGGACCTGAACTGTTGTCTCTGTCCTGTCTCCCCCAGCCCAATGGGACACTTGACACATAGTAATATTTGTTGATTGCGCAGCATATGGAAGGCACTGGGCACATAGTAAATCTTCGTGTTCTCTTTCTCTTCCCCAGTTGCCTTTTTCCAATTCAAGCTCCAGAACGACCAGTTGATTTTTCTCTATGGACACCATGAACCTGTGATGATCCCATTTCCCTCTTTGGATGTTGGCAGCTGGCATGCTCAGAGCCAAGTCTATGGCTTTGCCAGCAGGTGTTCAAAACTTCGCAGCATACAATTGGAGTGCCAGTTTCACCCCAGCTTGTGTTTTTTTTTTTTCCCTTTGCCCCTATTTCTTTTCCTACTTTTGTTGCTATATTAAACGGCTTTAAATCTTACTTAGAACAAAGAACATCACTTCCTTTAAGCTAGTAAGACAAACAGTTTTATTCTTTACAGTATCTCCTTGCTGTTTTCTTTTTCAGTTATAATTATCAAATAGCCAGTTTTTGTTTTCTTAAATTAGCATCGTGGCTAAGAGAAGTTAATATTAAGTAAGAGTAGTATAAGAGACTTTGAAATAGAAGAGTTTGAGCTGGAATCACCATTAACTGCGACCAACGGCAGGTTTCTGGGAATCCTTTTTTAAATCTATAAAATGGATGGTATAAATTGGATTATTTGGGGATTCAATAAGATAAGGTGGCTAAAGCCTCCTGCACAGCCCTTGGTATCTGGTGCGCACTCAGTATGTGGCAGCTCCACTGTCACTATTCTTCTGTGCTCTGCATGTGGTAGACTCTGTGAAACAGGAAACAGTTTGATTCTCCTGTGACTGACAGTCTAGAATAACATGCAAATTAACATGTGCTTTATGCCAAATGGGCAACCCACACAAAAGACTCTAAAAAAGGAGGTGTTTGCAACCACTGGGGTTATGTGAGAAGTGGTGCTCAATGGGCAGCAGAGGTTCAGTAGGACTTGAAGGAGAAGGGATTGGGGCTCAGAGACAAATTGGGAATAAGAGGATTCCCGTGGTGATGGGAGACAGAGAGCGGGTTACTTGGCCTGAGACTTGGCACAGCTCCTGACTAGCCCATAGAAAGCAGATAAAGGACGACCTTATCTCCTTTCCCTCGCCTTCTAGTAGCCCCACAAAGACTGGGCTTCTGGGAGAAGATCAGCTCATTTGTCCCAGTGAACAGACTTGGATTCTAGTCTGTTGTGCCATTGACGAGTTGTGTGACCTGCATGACCTCCATTTCTTCATCTGTATAGTGGTGGTAGCAGTAGTACCTCCCTCACAGTGTTGCCGTGAGGGTCCCCTGGGAAAACGCCTATCGAACCCCTAGTGGCTGCTGTGATGGACTCCTTGTGCACACCGGCCACGATGGTGGCCCATACACCATCATGCGGTCGCACTTGATGAGACCAGAACTATGATTACGCGCGCTCTCTGACAAGATGTGCTGTGAGGTCTTGGCTCATGTTCTTTCTCCTACCTCTTGTCCTTTAACCTTTCTACCTATGCCAGGCCTCGTTATTTCAGAGCAGAATTTAAGAGTCCAGGACAAGCTGTGTTTACACTTTTGTTTCTTTTCCAAAAAAGAAAGAATAGCTCAAATGAATAAGACTTTTTTTTTTTTTTTCAGAGTTTCCTTTCCTTTGAAAGTAGAGAACTGAGGAAAGACTTAGGGGTTCCCCTTTGTCAGTCGGGATATGTGATTAAGGAGGTGTGTGCTTCTGAGAGGTGGAGTGGGTACTACGACATGTGAACTGTGATGCTGACTGTGCATTTTTATGGGGAAAAGCAAAGCAAAACAGTGGACCTTCCAAGTCCCTCGGCAGCTCTTAGCTAATTCCTTACTGAGGTCAAAGAGGTGTTGCTCACCTGGGGGTGGGGGCCCTCCCACCTCTCCGCAGGTCCTCTTCCACCCTTCCCCCCTTGTCCTGGGAAGCTGTGTTTTATGTATTTGAGCAGCCAGTGTTCTTTTATTTCACCTGACTCTTTTCCAATTAGTAGCCACTCACCTCAGGGGAACATAATTAAGAGGGCTCTAGTTGTCTGGGGAAAGGAATTAAACAAATTGTGAATGTGCAGTAATAATGAACGGGGCTGCAAGACCATTAATAAGTCTGCAGGAGCCACATTCATGCGGGGAATGAGCTCGTGCGTAGAACTTACCTGTAAGAAAGTTCCCTACATTGCAGGCCTGAGTTTGTAGGAGGATTGGGTGAGTAATCCCCATGGTGTACCAGCACATCGTAAGTACCAAGCATGTGCTCTGGACAGGCTGGGCACAGCCATCTGACAGCCCTGGGTTTGAATCACAGCTTACTATTTACTAGCTGTGTGACCTTGGGCAAGTTACTTCACTTTTCTGAGCCCGTTTCCCAGTCTGAAAATGTAGAAAATAGGACTCTTGCAGAGTTGTCTTGAGAATTATGTGTAAGTAATGCATAAAAGTTGCTGCATTCTAGTAGCTTGATAAATATTCGTTCCTTTTTCCCTTAATAGGGTTCAAATTAAACATACCTTTCAGGTAAAGGTCATTATATTGTCAGTGCCTTGGCATCAGCAGCAGAACCTCTTTATTCTGCGGGGAAGAAGGAAGAAAGAATATTTTTTACCCTTCCGGAATGTAACTGATGAAGTCAGTGCAATAATTCCCTGAGAACAAAAGCCTAACAGAGTTATACCCTATTCCGCTACTCAGAGATGCACAATGGCATCCCACAGTTGCCATCAGCCATAGGGCAGTTGTGACACAGTTGTCTGCCTGTATATGAACTTGGTCATAGCTGTTAATATTATCACCACGCTAGTTATGTGCATTATTGGTTCTGCACATGTTGTGTCTAATTGCCATTTAAAATGTCTTCAAAATCGTGCTCAGAATTGGCATTGAAATGTAAAGTCACTGAGAATGCTGAAAGGCACCTGGAACAGAGAAGTATGGTATTCGTTTGCTGTTAAACAGATACTTGCATTGCTGTGTTCTTGAGAAGCAACAAACAAGTTCTTTGTGGGAGACCAATAAGGGATGGTAGCTTCTAGATGAACTTTGATTATGTCTTGTTACTGAGATACCCTTGGAAAAACATGCACATTGATGACTGAATCACAAAATGATTCAGAGTGGTCCAACTCTGAATGTGAAAGAGTGTTTTAGGAATAGGTTAAACCAATGTATTTTGCTGTGTTTTCCTTTTAAGGTATGCTCAAGAGTGATAAGTGGTTTTTAAATTTTGTCAATCTAAGTGGTGAGAAAGTAACAAATTATAGTTTACTTGTGGTCTTTGCATTCTTGGTGGTATATAAGACCAAGAGGGAAGGTTGCCTTCCAAAGAAAGTGTTAAGCAACCTACTGAACTTAGTAAATAGGATGGTAACAAGAGTGTACTTGGTGTCAGCAACCCACGTGCCAGGTGATGCATATCAAGCACTTCACACTCATAATGGAGTCTCGACTGTCCTCACCAGGGCTTTTCCAGGTATCTTTCAGAACCAGGGCAGGAACAAGAAACCATTCTTTGGGTGCTAAGAGAATGGGTCCAGTAGAACCAGCCATGTCAGGGCCTCAGAGACAACCCAACTGGAGATGATAAGTTACCAAGCTGACCATGTGCTGCTCCCATGCCAGGTGCTTCGTGGGTTATCTCTAACCCTGCAACAGTCCTGAAACAGTCCTGAAAGATTTCCAGTGGGGCAGGTCCTGGCCTTCTAGAAAGCGCTTTGCCAAAAAAATAACAAAAGGTGTGTGTGTGCATGTGCGTGTTTGTGTGTGTGTATATATACACCAAATAACCCTGACTTGATTTAGTAATTCCATGATTGGAAATTCATGCACGTGAAGTTGTTCATTTTCACCACTGTGTGACTTACAACGAAAAGTTGTGAGTGACTTAATACCTAACTCTGGAAACAGGGTACAGTGAATTAAGGCACATCCATACATGGTGGAATATTACACAGTCTTTAATCACAAAGATTGTAGTCTAATATGGAAGACGTTAATGTGGCCAATGAGAAAACGATAAAATAAATTTCAAAGATATAAATATGTTTGTTAATGTGGGCCAGTATTGGATGAGAAAAATGTGAAAATAAAAGTAGCCTTAAGGTGATGTGATCCCCCTCCCGCAAATTTCTCTTTACAATAAAAGCCAAAGAAAAGAGGTTTCAAAAAAAAAAAAAAAAAAACAAGTCAGTAACTGCAATAACTATTGAGGTTTACTGAGAATAGAAATTTTCAGAACACACCTAGAATTACCCAGTTATATATTTGCTACATTGAGATGTTAAGGAGACCCTGGGTTTCCTCCCCTGCTGCTATTTTCCTCTCCCCACTTGGAATTTGTAATTAGTATCTTTGCACAGCAGAAATGCAGTCATTTCAGGGAAGTATTTGAGGCTTTGTAAGCAAATGATGATAATGTAAAAGGTATTTGTCTAAATTTGCATTTATACAAAACATGGAGCTGCTGTGATTTCGGAGTAAATGTGCTTTCAATATTTTCTAAATACAGAGCTGTTGCAGCCCTAACAATACTTGGCTAAGAAATTGCACTTCTATGATAGGCCATAATTACTCTTTGGGAAATTATTGGGCTTAAAAAAAATGCCTACCTAATGATACCTAAAGGGTGAGTCCTGCTTTGTCCCATTTTGCATCTGTAGTCACTTCTGCATGACTCCTTCTCCTCTCTTTCAGAGTATCATTGATTTTTATTGTAGGACAAAAGGGCATGCATGGCATTAAAACCTACATATTTAAAATCCTAGAAAACATTTCTTTTTCAGGTAAGAGCCTTTAGTTACACAGGGGCCTTCACAGTATTTATTTTCACCTTTTTATCACAGTTGTTTAAATGGCCTTTTTGTGTACATTAACTCATTTGCGGGAATTTTGGTTCTGAAATTCTAATCAAAATTCAGCGTCATTTGTCAATTGCATGATTAAATGTAGGAGCTGGAAAAGTTGATAAGATTTGGTTAAATATTATGGATTGGAGTTTTTCTCCAATGTGTTAGGCTGTGCTTCTGGACAAATTAATAAGTGGCCATTTTTCTGGAATTCTGCACCCTTCCTGCTTCCTTTCATTACATTAGGCAAGATTCCACTAGATGAGACATTTGCAGTCTTAAGACTTCCTGCCAGGGTTCAGACTTTGTATTTTTGACATTGAAGCTGTCGTGTTCCTGAAGCTACTTAATTAGAAACACATTCATTTCAGTGTACACTGGAAAAAGCTTGGACAGCAGAGCCCGGCACACTGGGAAGTTTGAGCATTTGTGTAGCTGGCAGCTAAACTAATGGTTTACAGTTTAAGCGAAAAAAATATCATAGGGCATTTCCCTGCCCCTAGAAGCGAAGAGAAGCTGAATGTGCACAGCAGATACCTTTTTTAAAAAAGAGAGAGGAAGAAGAAGAAAGCAAAGACAACTCCACTTTCACTGCAGTTGTGTTTATAATTCTTTCTTTGGCTATTTTCCAATACAAAAGTCTTCTAGAAGAATAGTTCCCAAACTGTGCTACTAATATTCAAGTCTGTTTTACAGGCTCCCAAGATCTATTACTGCTGAGATCTGTAGTAAGGAGGACATTTTATATTCTGGAGAAAGATTTTTGCTTGAAGAATTTTATTCGTTGAGTGGTAATGAGGGAATTATGCCCTCTCTTATTTTTAAATGTTTGAGCAATTTAAAAATGCACATCTGATGTTTGAAAACCTTCATTCACTATCCATTGCTTTCAGGATAAAGCCTCAACTCCTTAGCATTCAAGAGAAAGCACACCTCTGCTTTCTCATTTTTTATCATTCTGGTTTCCACAACCCCGTTCCCAAGAAAAGCCATCCTTGTAGATCCACTTCTACTCTCCTGGCTGCCCCAGAGGAAAGGTACCTGGTCACCTTGATCAGAGCCAGGTATCTTTCCTCTAGGCTCACAAAATACTCTTGCACCTTTCATAGGATGTGTCACTTACTGAAAAGACATGTGGAAAGGCTGCCATTTTCTCTCTGCCTCCTACTACTTGCCCTCCCTCCCCTACCATACCCAAGAAACACATTCGAGGGAGGTGGGCCCAGGAATTTTAGGTTCGGTATTAATGAAGTCAGTGTGGCACAGAAGAAGAAACTTCGGAGTCATCCCAGGTTTGCTGCTTTCTTTGTTTTGTGGCGTTAGAGCAGTGACTTAAGCTCTCTGGGACTATTCTCTCCCCTGTAAAATGAGGATAGCGCCTACCTTGTGCCATTGTTGTGTGGATTAGGAAAGGTGAATTTGAAGTTCCTCGTGTGATACTTAACCCGTTTATCATTGGTAAGTGGCATCCTAAATGATACTGTATGCAAGTGCATGTGCACATACACATTTGCGCGCGCACACACGCACGCCTCCGAAACCAAAGGAAATCAGTCCATGATGCCCAGGCTTTAAGAGCTTTGGAGTCGGGTTCTCCACTCCTGCTCAGTTACTCCAGGAACCATTGCCCTCCCTTTGAATGAAGCAGTTGAAAAGGACTTTGTGAATCATGGTGTCACTGGATGGCATGTGTGCAATTGGTGGGGGAAGGCTTGCTCGAAGTTCCTCAGGACTTAGGCCGGTCAGAACAGAGAATTAAATCACATCTCTGGCTGGCGGAAGGAAACAGCCAATAACAAAAATCATTCTTCACTGAAACACATCATGCCTTCCATTCAACCTTGGTAACTGTATTTCTGTTGTAATTGTGGCAATAACAGTTTCCATTTGTGCCAGGAACTCTGCTAATCTCTTGACCTATATTCTCCTCTCTCATTCTGATCGCAAGCTGTCAGTTTGATTCAAGTATCCCATTTTAAAGATAAGGCAACTGAGGCTAGTCACGTAGCTGCTACGTAGGGACTAACACCAAGGTCGGTGCTTGTCCCACCACCCATGCTGCTTCAAATGCTGCCCACATTTTGAAATCCTTCTGAAGTTTTTAGGCTTGGGAACAAAATGTCACATTAGGATTTTTGTTGTGAAAGGAAATGTAACTGTGCATACGTTTATTAAAACAGTTTTTCTCCAAATAATGAACCATCTGTAATTTTCTCTTGGAAGCAACAGACATTAAAGCAGCTGTGTGTCTCTGTTTCTCTTCACAGTGCTCCCATGCCCTACCTCATAGGAATCCATTTAAGTTTAATGGAGGTAAGTTGGCGCCTTTCCTCCCCAGATCTCTCTACTTGTGGCTTTGTTTTGATATGTGGCGGCGGAAAAGACAGTCTCTGGATTCACAGCTCTGCACATGGGAGCATGTCGAAGCAACACCTCTCCCAGGTGCACAGAGCTGAGCTTCAGTGGAGACCCTTTCCACTGGGCTCTGGCTCCCAGTGTTTTTGCACTTTTGCTTGGAGATTGTCAGTTTTCATGGGTGAGGGAGTGAGGTACATAGAGGCAGGAGGAAGGGGTTCTTCAAGGGTTTGAACGAGGGAAGGGAATTTGCTTACTTTTCCAAATGATGTTTATTCTAAATCACTATAACACTATTACAATTTTCATTATAGACAATGTGGTTTAAAGAAGTATAAAGAAGAAAGTTAAAATTATCCACAGTACCGTTATTCCAGATTCAACTACTGTTAGCATCAAACTACTCTTCCTCCTAGTCTATAGTCTATAGCCTATGAATATATGTTTTGTATCAATGTGCATAACTGATGTGTGTATATATATGTATATATAATTTCATGTCTGTTTCATTTAACATTATGGCATGGGGATTTCTACATGTTTTTAATCTACTCTCAGTAATAATAATTTTTAGTTTGTTGCCTGTCATTCCACTTTTTTGATATACCACAACTTAACCATTTTCCTATTATTGTTGGACACTTAGGTTGTTTATCATTTTTCACTATTATAAATAGCATTTCAGTGAACATCTTTATGCATAAGGCTTTATCTGCATTTTGACTTATTTCCTCAGCACAGAACCCCCAAAGTAGAAATGCTTGGTCAAAGCTATGAATCTGGTGCCAGATTGCTTTTTGTATGGCTGTACCAATTAGATAGCAGTTCTTTTAAAGGACTTTTCTGTGCTTTTGTAAGTGCCATTGGTTCGTAGACATGAACCTTAAGCTTTTCCCTTCTCAAGAGAGAGCTTAAATTTGTACTAGAGCAAAATGAGGTGGGAGGGGGGGTTGCCTATTTTGCACAGGAGATACGCTCTCAGAGGGAAAATCTAGAGCCATGTCCGTCTGTGATGATGCTTTGCATGTCTTATAGGAAGTGCTACTTCTCTTCTTCTGTTCCCTTCATTTCACGTCGACGAGGACCACCTGCTTCTTCACTAACTGTTGCACACTGTGCTATTGTGCTTACGAAAATGAAACAAGTTGGTTATCGAAAAACCTGTTTGTTTGACATTGAGAATCTTGATCAAAATAGACCACAGAAATCTGCTCAAATTTCTAATTTGACAGGACGGCCATGTGGCTCCTACATTCTGTTAACAGTTCCTCCTTGTCATCACCCAGCCCTGAGCACATACAGTACACAGTTTATGGACTATCTTGGATGGTGTATTTAGATCAGATTGAAGAGATTTCTTCTGTGTTTTACCTTTGTTTGTGAAGTTTAGGGGTGTATTCAAAGCTCCTATGTGAAAAACTAAAAGTGAATACTTTCTAATCGACCTTTCATGCCAGCTGTTGCAGAGTTTGAAACATGAATCTAAAGGCCATTTGGTCTTATCAGAGTCCACAGCTCTTCCCTGCCCCTCCTCCTGCCTTCCAGACTGTTCCAGCACAGGCTCTTTCAGACTCCTTTTCATGTCCCTTTACCTTTAGTATTGTCCACCTTTCTAGTAGTCTTAGCTTGCTTTTCTTCACCACATGCCCTCTAGTCAACTCACATAAGGCTTTTTGCTTCAGTTACCAAGGGTAGTGTCAGTGACTCTTGGCTGTGATTCTAATACTGGCATCCCTTTCTGTGAACTTCACATGCAAAGTTTCAAGTGCCAGTTGACTGTCACTTAATGTGCTACAGATGTTTCAAACTCAGACTCCCCCAAACAGTGCGTTATCCACACACACACACACACACACACACACACACACACACGGCCTGCCGCTGTTCCAGATCCCTATGAGTGGCACCACTGCCTGCAAAGCCACCAAAGCGGGACACACTGAGCATGGCTGAGTACTCTTCTTCCTCATTCTTTCTCTCTAAGTAGTCGCTGTGCCTCTGACAGTTCTCCCACCCTGGTCCTTCCTCACTGCCTTCATTGACCTTTTTTTTGTTTGCTCTCTTGGATTCTTGTGAAGCCTTATTCACTTATTTGATAAGCAAAATGAAGGCCTCCGTGTTCCAAATATTTGCTAGGCTGTGGAGGGAGGAAGACGGAGGTGAAATTCAGGGCATAGTCCTGACATTTGGTGGAGTACCTTCTGCCTGGCGCTGTCCCTCTGCATCCTGCCTCTCCCTGCTCTCCCCACGTTCTGCTCAGTCTCCACCGCTGTCATGCCTTGTGTCCTCTTACTGTCCCTTGGTAGCCAGTGCTCTCAGTGATTCCCAAACACACTCACATGCCCCCCTTTCCCCTACCTGCCCTGACTAAGGCTGTCCTTCTCCAGCTCTTCCCAGAAGTCCCTGGTTGCCCTCTTTTGCTTCCTGTACCTCTTGCTCTGGATGATAGCCATCTGCTTCTGTGTCTCCTCTCTCATCCCTAGGAGTGTGAGTTCTTTGAGAACAAAGACTGTGCTTCATTCATGTGGTGTCCTCAGTACCTAGCAGGACGCTGAGCAGGTGCTTTCTGAAAAGAAGGATTGAGTGCATGCTTGGAAAACTGGAATTCCAAACACATTTCGAGCCTCCAGTAGGCATCACTGTTTCCAGGGAACCTAGCACTACAATTTTACTTAAAGATAGAGTAAATTTTTTTTTACTTATATGGTTGTAAGGAATTTTTGAAAAGGCCTTTGGTAGTAAAACATGCAGTGCAAAATATATGTCAATTTTGAAGCTAACACTTGACAGTTTTGTGTTTAGGTGAATGGGTGCAAGTCTACTCACCTCAGTCTTTGAAGGGTTTTAAGTGAGAAGGTTCAGAAAGTGCCAGGCAAGGTAAATCTTAGACCTGTTTGAAGTTGGGAAGGGGTTTGCCATGCTGGATTCCTCTGTGGTCAGAACTAAAAGAAAAACAGAAATAGTCATCGCCCTGTGCTTGAGGCCAGCTAAGCCACTTTCCAGACAAAGTCACATGGCCTGGGTGTGTTGGGCAGCCATGAACTACCCAATTATGGAGTTTAGTCTTTCTGTCTCCTCAAGTGGATTTCAGTTCAGACTCCCAAGTGCTCTAGTCATCCTTTTGATTGGGTTTATCTGGTTCTATTATACCCTTCAAGGGAGAGAAATGCTTTCCTGCGAGGTTTCTTCTGGGAACTATGGGCTGTAATACTCAGGGAGGAGTTCGTACCTGGGGCCAAAGGAAAGCTCTTTCAGGAAGGAGCTCGGGAAGGCCCATCTCCTCTCGCACACTAGTTTTCTTACTGGCAATTCAGCAAAAGGCTTATTTTTGACTGTCTTGTTATTTTTTCTTGAAAGCTATAGGCACCTTATTATGCCTTTGCATATGTGCCAGAATTTTTTAAACTTCAAATGAATGTGGCAGATGTTCATAAAAGTTTAGAAAAAGCTACCATAGGAAGACTTTTTAACCATTTTTATGACACTCAAATTTGTTGCACAAAACGAAATATAAATTATAACCTAGTGTTCTCATTTGTAAAAAGGTTATTTTGGGGAAAGACCTCATTCTAGTCTTCCTGCTCTCCCAGGGTGCCCTTGCTGTGTGTTAGATGATAACCTCGTCCCCTTAAAAAGTCTGCCTGCCTTCCTCAGTGACAAGTTTATAGTTGATCATGATTCTTACCCCTCCTTCTGCCTTTTTATATTCTTTCTCTCATTTAAGCAAACATTAATTTGAGGCTAATGGTAAGTTAGCAGGATAGCCAAGGCTATTGGCATAGACCTAGTTCCTTCTTGGAGAGAATGATCTTGTTAGCTGGCAGCTAGAAAGTACCGAAATGTGGCCAGATTACACATTGGCTGTTTCCTTTCATTCTCTCAACCTCAGTTCGGGAGACATTTCTGCCACCCCTCTTCTGTGCCACGTCTGGTAGCAGGTGCCAGGTCACATCTGGTAGATGGTGCTTCTCCTATTTGTTAAATGAAGACTTTCCTTTCCAAGCCTCACAAGCAATGCTTTGTGTACAGGCCTCAGAGCAACATGAGGGATGGATGCAGGATATCATATGTGTGTATCATTCCCGTTGGCAGAATGGTCAAGAAGGAGGAAGGAAAGTCGATGGCCATGGCACAGTTCCAGACAGAGGCTCGGGTTAGCCTGTAGATTATGCTCCACCTATACACAGAGGCAGTAAAGTGCAGTGGTTAGAATATAAGCTCTGGATGCTGGCTCCCCTATTTCCTGCTTCTGTGATGGTCTTGAGCAGGGTAATTGACCTCTTAATCTCTGTTGTCTTACATATGAAATGAGGGCACATAGAACTCAACAGAGATCAACAGCCATTACTATTTTTATTTCCTCAATGGCCTCAAAGCCATTTACATTAAGTTGATGGCTTTGAATTCATGTTTCAGAGACATCTTAGGTTACAAGAGTCATCATCCTCATCACCTAAGGCAAAAGAGTGTCGAGAAAAAAAAAAAAAAACTGGTTTGTGCTCACCCTATTTTCTCCTGGTTTGTAGTGCTAGAGACACCATATCAGGTATGGGAGCAGTGCTTTTGTAGAATTTGAAGCTACTGTTAGTCCTCTGCTTGACCACTCCCCTGCTGTAGGAATTTCAGGCATGATACTTGGTTTCTCTGTATCTCTCTTCATCTGTAAAAGTGGCTAGTACCCATCTTTTAGGATTGTGGTGGGGATTAAATAAGTGAGTCCTGTCTGTGTCCAGTGTATCCCAGGGCCTGGCCTGTGGTAGGCATGCAGTCTTATATCCCCTTCTGTAGTAATGTTTCGAGAGCCTTCTGAGTACCAGGCACTACATCATGTGAAGCGTTCTATATGAAATGGTGGATGTCACGTAATCCTTGCTTTCACGGGGTTTTGTCTGGAGCAGATGCAGACAAGTGGAAAGTAATTGGAGTGAATTTGGGTTGCGGTGGGTCTGGTGGGCAACCCAAATTCACTGGGTTGGAGAGACACTACATCTAGCCCTGGGGGCTGTGCTTCAGAGAGGAAGGAAGTACCTAAACTGAAACCAGGAAAACAGAGAACAGAATCAACAAAGACTTAAAATGAACACCGTGGATTTTTCCAGAAAGTACGAGTAGTTCAGTATCTGACAGGAGCACAGAGCTGAAGGGAGAGAGAGCTGAGGTAGGCAGGCAAGGGCTAGGCCATCCAGGGCCTTGTAAGCCTTGTTAAGGAGTCTGAACTTTATAGGGCAACGGAGAGCCATTGATGTGTGTAAATAAGAAGGGACATGGTCAGGCCTTCTCCTTCTGGGCCATTAGAAACACAGTCCTTCCATATAAAATGCTTGGAAACTGCTTAACCATGTTAATAAAGTAAATTGATATTTATAAAGATCAAGGTAATTCTTAAGTAAATTACACACCACAACCATATATATATAAAATTCAGATGTGTTAGCATCCCAAACCCAAGCTTCTGAATGGCTCCTTTGCTACCACGCTGTGACAGAGGTGTTTGTAGTGATGACTTTCTTCAGGGGTCTAAGCACCACTTTTACTAGTTTTTGTCTTTTCCGCCTGTTTCCAAGTATTTTTTATGAATTAGATATTCTTTCTACAGCCCAGTTTGAGGATATAAATTTAGATTGTATACTAAATGACAGCTCAGTAAGAACAGGAGGAGCGAGACCCAGAAACCATATCCACAGGTCCCAGCATTAAAATGTCAAACGGTATGTGATAGGTACATGAGGGCACTAAGCCAACTCACAGCATTCCTTTCTCTCTCTCACCGTCCTTTACCTGGGGAGGCTTGGCGGGAGCTGCTAGAAGCCTGATTTTGCAGATGCACCAGGTGCTTGGCACAGCACCGAGCCACCACTCTAGGGACCATATCCAGGTGCCAAGTTAGATCTCCTTTGGTCTGTGGGAGCCAGAGGCAGCGTTTGTATCTGCACTGGGGCTCCCGGTATAACTAGCGGGCTTTCACACAAAATCACAGGATTTACTTATTTACAGAAAAGAAAAATAACCTCTCTTTCTTCCTTTGCCTCTCAAAGAACCCGAATTTCTGTCAAATAAACGGACACAATTTTAACTAGTTTTTTCTTTTCGTTTTCCCCTCAGCATAGAAAGTCTTTAATCCTTTGTTCATTTTTATATATATATATCTATATATATATATAAAAATTTATTTTTACATAGTTTCATAGTGAGCAGAGAAAAGTGTTTCCTGTTTACCATTGTGCCATTTTGCTTCTTCGTAGGACTCCACAGGTAGACAGTAATAAGATGTAGTTCACACTTGTTGATGCTAAGATTGATGCAAAACTCTGAGCCATAATTATATTTAGATGTAAGTGGTCACTTGTATATGTATCCTCGTATCCTCACAGGAATTGAGAAATTCCATGTGAGATTTATTTGTTAGTGCTAAGTAATCCTCTTCTTGCTTTATAAGAAGGTGATAGTTGCATGACAGGCTCCACCTGGTAGTTTTAGTTATAGGCACATGGGAAGAGCTTTGGCAGGAAGGGGAGAGGATTGGGACATCTTCTGAATCCCTTACTCGATACCAGGCACCGTGCCAGATACCTTTCCTGTGTTCACTTTTGAGTGTTCCTCAGAATCTCCCTGCCAGGGGGAGGTATCCATATTTACAAATGGGGAAGCTGAGGCTCAGGTAACATAATTTCAATCAAGGACCCAGGGCCTCTGCTCTGTGCACTGTCTCATCAGGCTATGTGGATCATGCCTAGCCCTGCCCCTCCGCTGGGCAGAGGCCCCAACTTTGCCTGAGCCTTTCCTTCTCGAGGCAGCTCCCATGCCATGCCCTGGTGATTTGGGTGAGGGGATCATCAGGGAGACAAGTCCAACAGCCTCATGTACCAGAGAAGAGCTCTAAGTACATTTGTATCTGGGTTACTTAGCCTCCCCATGACTTCGTTTTCTCATCAGTAAAATTTAAATGATATTATTTATCTCAGGGCGTTGTGAGAATTTAGTGATACAATGAACGTATCACTTTTGAAGAGCTTTTGAAAAATACTACACCAAACATTCTTGCAGTTAGGAGCATGTTTAAATTGCTTGCTGGTGCTTGCTTTATTATATAAAGAAGAAGGTAGTTGGACAGTAGCTTGGTCTTGCTGGAATTTCCTTAGCATTCAATTTGTTACCATGCACAATATCCTATGTAAGTCCCTGTCACATGCACAGCATTGAGTGATGGCACAGCAGCTCTGTTCAACCTAGGACCTGAAGGAGCTCCTGGATTTCACCTGATGGGCTTCCCCTGGAAGCTCTCTCCTCTTCACAGTGCTATCTACTTTTAAAATGAGTGTGAGTCTTAAATGTCACTTAATCCTAATACTAGAATTAGTTAATATAAAACAATTTAAAGCTCTAGTAGTAATTTATGTAATCAAAGGAAACAGGTACTTTTGGTTGATTTAAGTATCTCTTGCAGTCAGTACATTTTCAGTATAATTTGTTGTGACTGAAATGTTCTCTTGTGAGATGAGATAAGCCTCTGTTATAGATTAGAAAAACTGAGTAATTTATGAGGGAGAATCCCAGTAGAAAATGTGAAACCATCATTGATGCTCTTGTTTGCCAATTTTCCTATCATCACTGAGCCAGTCATTATATGTTAAGTTCTGCTTAGCAATGGGAAAACTGACTTCAAAGAAAATTTAGTTTATAAACTGTTACTGAGAGAAGCATGAACTGATCAAAATCCCGTCAGATTATAAGAAAAGGAGCAGCACGCAGGGAGGCTGTGTGGAAAGGACTCTCAGGCTCTAGAGTTAGGCGGCTCTGGGTTCAAATTCTAGCCCTAATTAATGGTCTAGTTAGAATCCAGGTAACTTTAGATGAGCCAAGAGGTCAGTTTGGCAGAGGGTGGGGAGAGTATTATTCCTGCACCACACAGTTAGACTATTCCGTACAAAAGAATTATTGTCTTCTTTAGAGATAAAGAGGTGCCTACTGGAGGGGCACCTGGGTGACTCAGTCGGTTAAGCATCTGACTCTTGATTTCAGCTCAGGTCATGATCTGGGGGTCCTAGAATCTATCTCTGCACTCAGCGGGGAGAATCCTGAGATTCTCTCTCTCTCCCTCTCCTCCTGCCCCTCCCCGCCCCCTGCTCGCACACTCTCAATCTCTCTCAAATAAATAAACACATATTTTAAAAAGAGGGGATCCCTGTGTGGCTCAGCGGTTTGGTGCCTGCCTTTGGCCCAGGGTGCAATCCTGGAGTCCTGGGATCGAGTCCCACTTCGGGCTCCATGCATGGAGCCTGCTTCTCTGCCTGTGTATCTGCCTCTCTCTCTGTCTCTCATGAATAAATAAATAAATAAATAAATAATCTTTAAAAAAATAAAAAGAGAGAGGCCTATTAGAAATATCTAATGACATCAACCATTGAATGAGAGTCTATCAGTGTACATGGCACTTTAGCCATAGCATTCCTGTGAGGAAGTGTAGGTTTTGCAGATGGGATGTTATGGTTTCTCTTTGAGCCTCAGATGCCTCGCTTTTAAATGGGTAGATTCCCCCACTTCATAGGAGTTTTTAATGAGTAAGTGAGGGAATCGATACCTGACACATGGTAGGTGCCAAATAAATGGAAGTGACTATATGTGTATCAATATTGCATCGTTGGAACGCATCTACCTAAGATTGACTTTCCCCTCTCCCAGCCTCCTTTTGTATTTTTTAGTGAGTGACTTTTTCTAAATTGACATTAACTCAAAGGCACTTTTAACTGAGCATAGCCACATGGGACTGGTGGCTTCTTTTCATAAAGTCCTTGCAAGCGATAAGGGGCAGGGCCGTTGTGGGAGCTCAGAGACCAGCCGCGTGGTGATTGAAGAGCCATACCCTTGGCCTAGGCAGATCTTACTTGGAATCTGGGCACATGTGGTTTTGTTTAACACCATGCTCCGCAGACTCATGGTCCGGGTTTGTGACCATCAGGCATTTGTTGTTGATAGGTGAGGTCACCACAGTAGGGGTGTTTGTCAACCAAATTAAACTTCCTCTTAATGACCTAAAATAATTGATTCGGAAGGCCTTTAAATGGACCACAGCAATGTGTAACCAGGCTGAAATCTGCACAGATTAATGCATGTTATTGTTTTTGCTTCTTGGGGGAGGTTATGGATAGACCATAGGCTTTTGGGGCAGGCAGCGAGCCTAAGTTTGAATCTGAGCTCCACCATTTGCACGGTATATGAGCGAGCCATTGAACTGTGCGTGTGCGCCTCACCATCTGCGAAATGGGGCACCTGCCTTAAAGTGATGACAGTTAGAAATAATGTGACTGAAGTTCCATGCACATTAGTAAGACCCTCATGCAGTGGTAGAGACTATTGTTAATAAAGTATTCCCACTAGGCATCTCTGAGGAAGATAGCTTAGTAATAACTTTGTACAAAGTGGTCAAACTCTGATGTAGTAACTGTACCTTTTTTTTCGCCCTGCTAAACTGATTTCTCCATAAACTGCTTTCCGTACTAAACTTAAACACCCATAGAGAAAAGTGTGACTAAAATTGGAGTCTGTAAACCTCTCTTTACATATTGTTTGATTCTCAGCTGATTTCAAAATGAATTTAAAGTTGAGTATTTAAGATCTGTGCCATGCAGGCTACAGAAGGAGTGAGTTTTTTCTTGCTTTTGGATCCAGACATTAATGACCTAAGCTCTGGCCTTTGCGGGTAGAGTGGGGCTACTGTGTTATGTTGGTTAGAAATAAAGGCACTGGCTCAGGGCTTTTCCTAGGCGTGATCAACAGTGGCGCTAAAGTTTGCTTTTGTGTTTGGAAGTTATCAGTATCCCACAGAATGGTTTATGTGTCCTGCCTAAAATCCTTCCCTCCATACGCCCAAATATCTGACAAAAACTAAAAGCTGCAGGCTGGGGCTACCCAGGGTCCTGGACATATCTTTAACCAAATATGATATCTGTTAAGCCTTGGCATCAATTGTTTTGAATGATTCGCTGGTAATAAACTTATATCCTCTTCGGCATTTTATTGCAAATATTTTGTACTGACCGAATGGGTTAAATTATGAAGCTTGATAAGTACATATGCACATTACCCATCCCTAGCTTTAAAAGAAAAAAAAAGGAAGAAAAAGATAGCTATGAGTTTGGAAGTCATCCCAATTTTTAAAAATAAGAGAATTTGGACATTTTGGCATATGGGGCTTTTTAAATGAAATTTCATGGAACTGAAAACAGTCAATTTTAGGTTTCCAAAAATTGTTTTGATTTTCATTGGTATAAATTTGCTGCACATGGTTTTAGGGAAGTTCTGAGAGATGCATTTGGGACTTCGGGGTTGATTTTTTTTTTTTTTTTTGAGATTTGTGATTTATTTTTAAAAGGTGATTTTTTTCCCCCCCAACTCAAAGTATAAATCGGAGGAGACAGAGTTCCATTTCTAGGACAGCTTTTTTGTAATGACATCGTTAAACATTGCCAAACCCCTGGACTTGGGCTGAATTATTGAGCATCATTTCGGCACCATTTGGACACTGCACAGCAGAGTCCTCTTCCCCCATCTGAGTTAGAATCTCGAGGCCAAGTGATTTGGGCCGTTCCATTAGCAGCAGCTGCTGGTGATAAGCACTGTGAGAGTCACCTGTGTAGGGTCAGGCTTATTGCACATCAAGGTTCGGCAGTTTGGGAAGAGAGGGAAGATGCCCAGGAGGGGGCTCCAGGCCACCTGCTGTGCCAGGATCAAAGGGTTGAAAGGTCAGAGGGCGCAGCTCCCTTAACCATATCTGTCTGTGCAATAGCTATTTCAGATTGTAAATCTTGGCGATTTCATTAAGTCCTCCTGGCTGCTACTAGGGGCATTGAAATAATAAAATTTTATATCTGTTGCCTTTCCTGCCTCTGGCAGCCAGGCTGATACATTCTCTGCAAAATGGGGTGTCCTTATGAAAACCTTTCCTGGAATGATCAGAGTAGCCCTAATGAAGCTTCACATTGGGAAGTTGGGGTTCACAGAATCTCATCCTTTGGAATAGTTTTTTTTTTAAAAAAAAACACACAAACCATTTAGCAGCCTTTGTGGTTTATGTAACACCTCTTTTCTGAAAAGCAGGTCACCAAAATATTACATATTGCTAAATGCTTAATCTTACACAGAAGTGGAAAGGTGTGCTTTCTTGGTGCTGCTGCTTTATTAAATAGTCCGTTCTGAGGATTTCAGGGCCCATCCTCTTGGGCCGCCCAAGCCACTATATAGATGCTACTTCCCACTCAGCAGACCTTTTGGGTGTTTTTATAGACATGTCTCCTGAATATGATTTTCCAAACACTTTTCCTAGATCTTAAAGTTGTTATGGACCTTTAGGGCTCCTTGGCTCTTGGGCAAGACAAATCACAGTAATCGCTGCCCCTTTACTGCCCATATGTTTAAGACCCCCTGTAGTTTGTTTGAAAAGTTAAGAGATTTTCACAGTGAAGGTGCCATTTCTGAAATTTAAAGTGTTCCTTTTCACCGGGAGATAAGTTCACTCTGATTAAGTCCGTAATTCTCACTAAGCCATGTTTATGGGGGCAATAAACAATGTTTCAGCGTGCTTGTTAAATTGGGTTTCCAACCTCTCCACTCTTTAAAAATTGACATTTCAAATAAAAGGCAGGTGGAGATAGGAGTCCGGGTTTTCTGTGCCTAGTGATGCATGAATGATGGTAAGTGGCAGTTGTGTGGGAGGAATGAGGCCCTATTTATGGAGGGTGACCCCCAAACCATTTCGGGACTAGGGAATCAAGATCCCCTTAAACCCCCAGTGAAATTCTTAAATTCCAGTTTCATCGTTTCAAAGTGGATGGATACTGTTTTTGAAATACTGCCAGCCACATTACACACATTATTTAATTTTGACTAGGCAGTACTCCAGTAGTGGTGGCCCTGTTTTACAGATGATGAGATTTGGGCCCAGAGAGGTTAAGTAACTTGTCCAGGGTCACATAGCTAATAATTGCAGAATCAAAATTCAAACCTAATTGTTTCATTGTGTGAAGTGCTTTAGTACATACAAAGGAAAAATATACTGATCCAGCTTTGAGGGTCTGTTTGCTGTTAGGTGTCTGGCCTCTGATAAGCCTATCCAGAGGTTACAAAATAAATCTGTGACCTAGTCACTGTCCTTGGTATTTGCTAAGCTGAGAATGTAAAAGGACTACACAGACAGGAGAAGGAGACCCCCAGGCTTTGGGGTCGGGAAGTCCCAAGCTCAAGTCCTAGCTATGTTACTACACTGGGACCTGGGACAAGAGCTTCAGGCTTCTCTTCTGTAAAAAGGGGATAATAATGCCTGTTCCATCAGGTTGCTTTGAAGATCAGATGATGTATTTTAAAATAAAAGTATTTAAAAACCCTGTAGTACTTTATAGATGACAATAATGTTATTGTAGTATCTGTGAATATAGTAAGGTTAAAACAGTCATTTTAAAGGAAAAGTGACAAGGATACATGAAACAGCTGGAAACATCACTAAACAAGTTGTGGTTTTTTTTTTTTTTTTTTGCGTGTTTTGTTTTATTTTACTTTGGTTTTTTTATTGGTTTTATTTGGTTTTTTATTCGGTTTTATTTATTTTATTTTATTTTGGTTTTTTTGAGGGCCTGATCATATATGGTCCATTATGCTGGGCACTTAGGATTTTGAGAAGGCAACTTGCTGTGGAATAAGAGTAATCAGGAAGGTTTTACAGAAGAGCATGGCCTTGTGCAATAAAGATAATCATACTGATCTAGGTCTGGGCCATCTTCACATCTCACCGAGGGCTCCACCACTCCATCTCTCATTTATGCTTTACAACAGACCTTCCTTGTCTTCTTGTTACACATGAGGAAACTGAGTCTCCAGCATGAAGAAGGTGCTTCAGCCTGAGGCAGGACACCACCACCACAAGGGTGGACTTGTACAGTGAGCTGCTGGGAGAGCCAGCAGAACCAGGCTCTCATCGAGGTTGTTGGCACTGGCTGATGTGCCGTACAGCCGGCCCCCCTAGGAAACACATGCCCTACTTAATCTTTCATCTTCTCAACAATCCTGAAGGTAAGGATGGTGGCTCCCATTTCACAGAGAAGACAACTGAAGACTGAGAAGGTAAAGTGCCTTGCCTGGAATTGCCTGGCTAGTGCGTGAAAAAGCTAGGACACCACCCTGGGGGCCTTTCTGACCTTAGGCCCTGCATCATCCAGCAGAGGCAGTTGTTCAAGTTCCATATGAATGGAGATATTCTCTCCCACTTTATGTTCCTCTGCCTTTTCTTAGGCCATTTGGTTAGAGTGTACCCCACCACTCCCTATCCACGCACTCCCCATAAGCAGGCCAGGCAAGGGCTTCTTCATTTCAGAGATCCCATTTCATGCTCTGGCTGGCTGGCCTTAAACCCCAGCATCAAGGTGGCGTGAATGACCGACTGACACATGGCTGAATGGGTAAATGAACGAATGAATGAATGAAGGTGTGTCCGATGCATGGACAATCAGGAAAGGAAAAATAGCCCATTGAAGAAATAGCTCCATGCTGCCCTGGGTTAAAAATCTCTGGACTCGTTAATAAGAGTCAGTGCTTATTACCTTGTGAGGAGTGGATTTGGCCTGACCTGTGAGGGGCTGGTACCACTTCCCTCGCTCATCAAGCTTCTGTTTCTGTTTAAAGCACCCTGGGAAATTCCAGCGGTATTTTCAGGGGTCCTCTGAACTGGTGGGCTTAGATTTTTAATTTTGCGGAGCAGGAAGGAGCAAATCAGTGACTCCTGGCTCCAAAGAGAAACCATGACGTTTATCAACTGCTTGGCAGCTCCGTGACCTCTGGGGCCCAAGGAAGGAAAGAGAATGTCACTCTCCCCTCTGCGTGCATCCAAGATTTCAGGAGGGAATAGAGAGTTGAGAATACCTGAAGAGTTGCCTTTCCTCTTCTTGTCCTTTCCACTTTTCCTCTTTTTTCTCTTTCCTTCCTTCCTAGGAGGCCACCAGCTCCATGCTGTTCTTTGTTATGTGCTCATATGTATGCGCATGCATTTGAGCACATTTTGTATGTGCCGTATAGTGGAAAGAACATCGGCACGTGGAACCCAGATTCAGATCCTTTCTCTGACAAACACCAGTTGTAAGAACAGGGGCAAACTATTTAATCTCTTTAGCCTCAGTTTCTTCATCTGTCAAATGGGTATGATATTCTGTAAAAAATCCTCCCCCCTGGGAATTTTAATGGGGTCTGGGCCAACCAACGAACTACTGAAGGGCTTAATTCTTCTAGGAGGTGTTTAGCAAACATCTGTTAAATTACAAGTTGTTCAGTATGTTTGTTGATTGAAACAGCATGTCAGAATAATAGGATGCATTGGGTAACCGAGTGGTGTTGTTCAACAGGGTTCATTGTGTAGCTCCACTGCTTCTAAGCCAGAGGACTTTGGAAAAGCTCTTTTACCTCTCTGATCCTCAATTTCCTTCTCTCCACAGGAGTGTCGTGGGGATTACATTATATGGTACTCGTTAATGAGTTGGGCATGGGAGAAACACACCAGCTAGTAGCTATCACGTTGTTGTTCTAAGAGTCCATAGGGTGAGGGACGCAGAGCATGTACCCCAATCCCTGGCCCATGCAGGCCCCATCAACCTAGTGGTGGCTTGGCCCATCAGGAGGAGAGTTAGCCTAAGAGGACATGCATGAACCCAGCAGCAGTCGTTTAGCATAAAATTTGGATTAACACACTATTAAGATGAAAGAGCCATATTCTCTATCTTTCAAAATTAAAACAGCTGCTGAGAAGTCAGACTTAAGGGAGACCTAATGGCAACAACCATGTCAGTGTGCCTCTCTCACAGAGGTTTGAAGACTAAATTTTCTTTGAACCAAAGCAAAGCAAAGCATTTTGTGGGTGTGATAATAATGCTCTGATGCGGGAAGGTGCTGCATCCTCTTGAAATAAGATGTCCTTGCTGGCAGTCGGTCTGGACCTATCCCCTTTCCTTGATGGTCTAGTTGCTGGTCTCAGACGTGCTACCTCAGCCATGGGATAGGGAGCCTGTGGTCAAGGCCAGTGCCCTGGGCAGATGGAAGGGAAACATGGCCATGTAGGTGCCAAGTAAATATTTCTATTTTTTTTTTCCTTGTTAATCTTCTCACAACACTCTGTTATATGTGGTGATGGCCCCATTATATAGATGAAGAAACTGAGGTTAGGCTAGATTTAAATAACCTGCCCTGGGTCCTCTGAGCAAGAATGAAAGATAAAAAGCCAAAACCCAAGCAATCTGACTCATGCTGCTTCTACTCAGTCCTGCTGTTCCCCCAAAACAAGTAGACACAGGACCACACGGGTCTCTCAGAAGCTACTCAGATGATGTTGCTGCTTTGATCTTCACTGGAGAGGCAACAGGACAGATTGAAGAAGTAACATGTGCCTTGGAAGTGTCCACCTTTGCAGATAGATTTTCTGACTGTGAAATACATTCTAGAGTGAATTTTTTGTCAAAATAATTATCCTTACATTGTTTGTCATAATAATAATAATCATAAATACCAGGCATTTATTATATACCAAACGTTATCCCAAGTGTTTATACATATTTTGACTCATTTAATCACCATAACAAACCAGTGAAGTCCATGATACTACTATTTGTATACATACTATTGAAGTATGAGATTTCTAGGGCAAAGTGCACTCACCCTAAGTGCACAGCAAGATTAGTAACCCATGTGACCACCAGATCGAGAAACGAGATATTACCAGTCCCCTAAAAGCCCCTCTTGTGTCGTTTTGTAATCATTCGCCATCTGACCCAAAGATAGCCATCATCCCAAGGGTTAGTACTATTTTAATCTCATGGAACCAATGAGGAAACTGAGGCACAGGGAGGTTAAAAGGTGTGCACAAGGGAGCACAGTTATTACTGGCAGAGTTGGGAATTTAGACTTGGGCAGTGTGGCTCCAGAGAATGTGCTCCTATCCCTGAGACATAGGTAGGAAAAGAACACTGGATTGGTGGTGGTTTCCGTTTTAATAGCACAAAATCATAATAGTGCAGTCTTAACAGCTTCTACCTTTGGTCTGAAAATCAGGTTAAATTCTTACAGTCTTGGAACCATAATCCTTTTTATTGGCATAACTTTCAAATTACAAGGATAGAAACTCCCTTTCCGTGGCGTCCCATTTATTGCTCACTTACTGTAGTCAGGTACAGTGTTAAATTCTTTCCATGCATTTTATCACTTAACCCTCACAATACAGCTGTGCAGTAGGTGGTATTATCCCCATTTTATAGATAAGAAAATTGAGACTCTGAAGTAAAGAGTTTACTGGAAGTTACACAGTCGTGGAGGCAAGGCTTGAATCTGGCTGTTTCATGCCAGAGCCCAGAGTTTTAACTGCCGTGTTAACTCCTATCTTACTATCTGTGTCAACTGTGAATTAATTCTACACTAATTAATCATGATAATTTTACATGATTATCATTGCCATCATTATTCTTACTCTCATTACACTTCCTTGAGCAAACTCCATTTTGCTTACTTGGGGCTTCTGTTGTCTATTTGGGCTTACGTTGACATCTGCTTCCAGGCTGGCCTCCCAGCAGAGTGAATCCAGCCACGATATTCCATTCATTCTCTAGTTAATAAGCATTTGTCCTGTGTCAGGCACTGTGCTGGGCACTGGAGAGGCAGAGACAAACATACCCTCCTGGCTCTGCCCTGATGATGATCCTACTGGAGGGACGATAGAAAAGATGTCCTGCATGCTGGCACATTTACTCCGTGCATGCTGCCTCACTGACCTCCATCCTAGAAAGGGAGCCCAGAGCTCAGCCGAGGAGACTGATATTGGAGCTGGGCCCCTGTTCCTCCAGCTTTCCTCCCCATCTAGCTCCCAGCCTCTTCAGCCAGGGGAGCATCACATGCTTCCGACCACTCTGAATCCACTGGATCACACTGCCATTGCAAACCCTTGCTCTTTATCTTATGGGCTGGTTCTGGGTCCTCCGTTTTGTCATTAGCTGCCCAGTCCCCTCCCTGGACAGGCAGAGTCACCCCCTTCTGTGGGGCGGGGGGGGGGGGCGGCATGGGTATTGGTGTGGTTTGAACTAGTGTTGCTGTTTTATATGTTAGGGGAGGAAATTTCATTGCTTTCATATGACCAGTTTTAGAAAGTAAGGCTCAATAAAGTCTTGGTTGCAGGGGAAACACCAAAGGTAGATGATTCTCAAGACTCCATTTTTGTGTAGAGAAGTATATCAGGATCTCTAGGGGCATTGGATTTTTATGTTTATCCTAAGAGGGCATAAGTGGAAAAAGCAAAGTTAAAAAAAAAAAAAAAATCCTGGGCTAGATAAAAGAAAGAAGCAGGAAGTCAAACTCAGTGTAAATCTGAATGTGCCAGGGACAAATTACCTTGCTGTGTGGCATTCATTTACCATCCGTGCATTGTTAATTCTTTACTATCTATTGTGATTTTATTCCATGTTCTGGACACAGTAGTAATGTGTTTATCAACTTCGTTGGGACACAATTTATGTACAAACCATCCGTTTAAAGCATACGATTTAATGAATTTTGATAGTTGCATACATTCATGAAAACCACTGCCGCCACAATAAAGATAGAACATTCCCCCCACTCTCAAAAAATTGTTCTTTTTTTATTTAACAAAATAAAGCTCGCTTATATTCAGCTTCTCATGTGCCAGGCACCACTGTACTACTTAAAAATGTTAACCCATTTAATCCTCATCACAAGTCTGTGAGGGAGGCACTGTTGTCTGCCCCTATAAAGGACAACAGTAGGGCATGGAGAGATGGAGTAAAATGTCCAAGTTTGCACACCTGGTAAGTGTTAGAACTCACAGACTGGCTTCCAGATCCTGTGCTCTTTACCTCCCAGCTCTACTGCCTCTCCATTCATTCATTCATTCATTCATTCATTCATTCATTCAGGAATTGCCAACTGTGAGCCAGGTGTTGGGGTTAGGAGCTCATGGTACAGAGATAGGTCTTACTACCCCCGAAGAAGCCCACAGACTAGGGGAGGAATCAAATACCTAAAGAAATAACTCTCAGTTGGCATGTTATTCTGGTTGTGGGAAGGACAGGGGAGCACAAGGAGAGGCAGACTTAGCTGAGGCCTCCTGAAGTAAGGTTGGCTAAACCTGGCTGAGTTCTCAGGAACCATCAAAGGAGAGGGGACAGACAGGCAAGCAGGAGAGCCACTGTTGGTTCAGTGTCTGTGAGTGTGTCCTGGGCATCATGCTAACTCTACATAGGTTTGCTTAGCTTATCCTCACAGCAACTCTGTGAGGGGGTACTGTCTTGATCCCCATTTCATAGGTGAAAATCTGGAGGATTTATGAGGTTGAGCAAATTGCCTTAAAGCAGCACTCAAGGTGGGAGAAGGGGTGCAAATCTTAGGTGAAGAAGCCTGTATTCAAGCCCATAACCTCTCAGCCGCCCTGACCACCCCCATACAACGATGCTTCCCTTCCCTGTCCTGAAAGGCTGGGGTCAGGCTAAAGTCTGCCTGTGACAAAGCATAAAGAGAAAAGACATTTTTGATTAACAATATTTATGGGAAGATGCCATTTTTGTGTGTTTCTCTGTGCAAGAAATGCCATTTGGAAAGTCGGTGTGCATGTCAGTATTTTTTTTTTTTTTTTATTCATTCTGAGAAAAAGCCTATAGAGTCTGGTGGGGGGAGGGTTTGCAGCTGGCAGGAGCTTTGGCATATGTTGTAACTAAAATGAGAGGGAATGTGTTGGTGGGACAAGCTACCGGAGAGCTGTCTCGGTGTGCTGCGGTACTAGTAAGTGTTTTAATTGGGTAGGGTTTTTGGAGGACTATTTTGACATCTGCTCGTGTCTTTGCTGATTTTTCTTCACTTAGAGTAGGAAACACAAGCTGTGGATAAAATGACTTTAAAATAATTGGAAGTAAAGATATCTCCCTCAAAGTCGAATTTGAGAGGGACACTTTTTAAGAAGTGGAAAGTAAATTCCACTTCTAGGAATCCATCCTAAAGAACAAGGCTTTATGCCTACAAATTTCATGACAATATTATATATAAAAAATTTCTTTAAAACTGGAAATAACAGCCAACAGGATGGGCTCAGTTAAGTTTGTTTCCATGAAATGGAACACTTTGTGGTGATTAGTAATGACCTTTACAAAGTTTTTAATGAAATGGAGCATTTGTATATTGTAATAAATGAGGAAATCAGAAAGAAATATTAAGAATTATTTCAACTGTATTTTAAAAAGTAGGGATTGGGGTTGCAAGGTTATGGAGGGAAACATCAAAACACTGTCTCCAGACGGAGGGATGAAAATAACTATAATTTCTTTCTTTGAATTTTTTGTCCATCCCTTTTTTTATTTTTAACAGGCATATGTGATTTTTAGGATACAAAAGGCAAGTGTTACTTTGTGGAAGAGAAAGCTGGCCCCTAGAGGGTTCCTATAGCTTCATGCCTACAGGTATTTGTTCTCAGGTCTGAGCAATTGGATTTGGGATGTCTTCAGAAATAGTTGGGCTTTTGAGTCAGAGCGGGTTCACAAGTCAGCTCTGCTCTTCACTAGTGATGTGATTTGAGGCAGCCTGTTCGACATCTGAGGCCTTATTTTCTCATCCCTACCCACGGGGATGGTCCTGTCTCCCTCGTAGTGTGGTTGCGATTAAATGAGCTGGCACTCAGTCATGGTCCAGCTTCCTCCTCCACCAACACCTCCCACTGCCACCCCCGCATTGGAAGGCTTTTGTGGGGTTGGGCTTTTGTTTTTGGGGGAGGCTGATTGGCCTTTCTTCGTTGCCTCTGTTTCCTCAAGCCTTTCAGGGATCAGGCACCATCCGGCCGAGCTGGCCTCCGATTCTCTCCTTGGGAACACTGAGCTTCAAGAAGGCGCTTGAGTCTCCGCCAGCCCCTTTGGAAGAGGCCTTGCTGCCAGGAGGGCAGCATTGTCCTATAAGAGGAAACTGTGCCGCCCCAGCTCCTGCCTGGAGCCTGGTGCTTTGGCATTTCGGTTACTAAGGGGACCCTGGCCTGCTAAGTCAGAAAAAAAGGGCCAGGTTTTTTCCTCTTCTTCAGCCTGCTACCATTGTTGAAAAAGTAAACACTCCACGCAGCTTAACCGGCAAGTCCTCCAGCCAGGAGTGGGAAGAAATCAAAAGCCTGTTCCAGCCCAGGCCATGGAGAGCCCACAAGGGCTGGTCTGTGCTGCTGGGGCCTCACTGGGAACACAGAAACAACACCCGATTCTGGTCCAGAATCAACATCCCTCTCACTGGGCCTTTCAGCCTCTGAGGCTTCTCTCCAGTGGCCAGGCCCCCTGCCCTCCTGTTTGGGGCTATTTAGAAGGTCAGCCGAGGCAGAATAGGCAACTCTGGGGTGCAGCGGCCGTCCAGTCCTGGAGCCCCCTGCTGAGTTATGGTGTTCCTTATGGCCCCTTCTCCACTTCCATCTCTGGTGTCTCGGCTTTTGAGGCGAGAGCCCATTAGCTACTGAGAAGGGGCCAGAGGGCTTTTGCCCTTTGGCCATTGGCACTGCAGCTTTCAGACTTGCTGTGGCTGATGTGTGAATTATAAAAGTAAAAATAATAGCTCCTGTTTATAAATCCTGTGTGTCTCGCACTGGGTGCCTGTCGCTTCTCTCCTCTTCACAGCAGCCCAGGGGATAGGGGGTAAGGATGGTGGTGGTCGCAGTTATCTTACCAGTTTCAGAGTCACCGAAGAGTAGCCACGTAACCTGAGGGGAGCCACTTCACCTCTCCGAGCCTGTGTCTTATTCCTGCAATGGGAATGGTGATACTTAGTCTCCAGCTAAGTGGTTGAGTCTGAAAGGATCTATGTGAACTCTGCCTGGTGATGTGAGTGACAAGGATAGTTGTTAAGTCTGTTTGTGTGACTTCCTGCCAGCACACTGCTAAGTGTTTAACTGACTGGGCTGAGACGTGAGGCAGCAAAAGAGCCCTGGACAGTTAGTTCACCAGGAGTCTTACGGATCTCATCTGAAAAGTAGGGATTGTGCTTTGTGAAACACGAGTGATCTGTATTATGATTGAGGCTACTTGCTGATAGCTTTTTACCCTGTAAATAAGGCAGCCCATTAATGTGAGTGTTGGGGTTTGGAGGACAAAATACGCTTGTAAGGAGGCAACCTTATCCCTTCTGTGCAGCTCTCAGCCCATAGTGAGCACTTAAGAAATGTTGATGAAGGGGTTGAGAGGTTTGTGGGCCAGCCCCTGGTGGCTTGGAAAACTCAGTAACAAGAGGAGTTTGAAGCTCCTAGGTGTGTTCAGTGGGAGGGACCCAGGAATCTGCCACCTGGGACCATTTCAACCATAGGAGGCTTATGGCCAGCTCAGCTCCTCCTTCCTGCTGGGAGGAATTGCAAAATGTTTTGTCCTAGAGACTGCCGTTTGAGAGAACAAGCATCAGCCAGTATTACTAAGCCCTTACCAAGTGCCTGTCATTTTGTCGGGTGCTGGTTATCATGCAGTGGAGAGCCAAACGGGTGAGCCCCTGAAGGAGCCCACACGCCAACAGAGGAAAGCAGGCAGGCAGAGCGGTGCTGGGGCTCAGTGACAAGGGCTATGTGGAGGTCAGTCTCACTGAGAGTGTCTGATGACAAGGAGGCTGATGGTGCGATGCCGTGGGAACATGGCTGTAGAGGCGGCCAGTGCTGTTACCTCTGCCCCTTACCTCACCTCTCTGAGCCTCCTTTTTCTCTAGGTATATAAAATGAGTGTAATAACATGCAGTTTGCAGATTTGGTAAGAATGAAATGAGACACAGTACAAAACACCAGTAGGCTTCTAGTTTATATTATATTTTTCTATATTATAATTGTGTATTTCCAGGACATTGGCTTTAGCAACCATCAGAATGATCCAGCCACAACTCTAGGCTGGCTATCCACTTCTCTTAGATGAATCAGGAAAAGGCATCTCCTTCCTCCCACCGTCACCACCCTTGACCCAGGCATGTGGCTTAGCAGATCTCAGCCCCATCTGGATGGCTGGGTGTCCTTGGGCAGTGCACATCTGTACGGTCATATGCAGCACCTCAGAGGGCAGCTAAAATTGATCCCTTATATATGGAAGGTGATCATATGTCTCACTGTATGTCTTTTGCCCTGGCATAGTATGTTGTCTTTCACACCCACAAGTATTCCAGTTTTGACCACAAATTGTAAGGTCTTTCTAATTATCTGGGGTCAGCTGGGATAAAAATAACAGTTCTGAAGTTCTAGACTCTAAAGGAACGAGCTTTGGTATTTGAGAGGAGAAGAGGGTCTGAATGAGGTTGGGAGTGGTGGGTGAGCAGGAGAAAAATGGAGGTGGATTCCAGTAGTGGGTGAATAGTGTGATTAAAAATTAAAAACTCTGGCTACTCATACTTCTACAGACTTTGGAGAGTTGTTCCCAGATGGTGGACTCTTCCTTTCTCTATTATCTATGTATCCCTTCCTCCCCACACAGACATGTGCACCCAGTAAGCACATCTCTCTTACTCTCTCCATTACAGTGCCAGTAGAATGATGACACATGGCCAAAGCCTCTGAGCTTTGATTCACTAGCTGGGTTTTTCTATGGAAAATGGGACCAAACTGAAAGTGTGACCTTCTTACTTAATGTTTAAGGGCAATGTTAACATGTTAACGTTGGCCATACACCATATTCCATACCCAACAATGACAAGGTCCAAAAGAGAGATGGGCAAAATAGCTTTTGGTACATGAGAGGGGATGGATTGAAAATGGGTGTCATAAGGGCCTCGCTGAACTTTGGACCGCTGCTTCTACTGTTTAAAAAAAGGAAAATATAAGAAAAAAATAACATTGGAGTGTGACGATCTCTTTTCCTAGCTGTGTGACCTGACCATGGTAACTTAGCTTCATCTCTGTGAAACCCTTTCCATTCCTGGGACTTGGGGATGACTATAAAGCTCATAGAGTTTTTGTGACAGTTAAAGAAATGTGAAGACATGTAAGAAATGTGAACCACCTAGCACTGGGCCTGCCACAGAATGAACCTCTGTCACTGTTCTTCCTTATGCCCCTTTCCCAGAGAGGGCCAGTAGAAGTATCTGTAGCCTCATGGTGCTTCAGTGATTTTTTTTTTCTTTTGGAATTTTTTTCTTCGCAGAAAGTCAGAAACATGGCCCTGGATGATGTCGTGATCCTCAACGTGGACACCAACACCCTGGAAACTCCCTTCGATGACCTCCAGAGCCTCCCAAATGATGTGGTGGGTAATGAGCTCTTGAGTTGTGACTCCTGTGAGATGGGGGAGGGGACGTGGATGTGATTTTAGAGAAGGGAGAGGAGAGGAGGTGGCTGTGGTTGTCCTGTGGTCTCAGAACTGCGGTTTCTATCTGCTGTCTCTGCCCTCTTTGCCTTAGTGAAGAAAGCTGGAGGGTGGTTCATTTTTTTAGTCTTTTTTTGCGCTTATAACTTGCATCTGGAGGGCTGAGAAGCAATTCCAGGGTCTAGTCAGCTCCTCTTTCTGTGGGAGCCGGGGTGTCTTGCCATCCCTCTCCAGCACATTTCCATGTCCAGAGACTCAGACAGCTTCCCCTGGGCTTCCCACTGCAGGGGTTCCGGGAGGCTTTCCATGTGAATGATGTGGGGCACTCCACATCTACATTTCTCTTCTGGACCATCATCAAGCAGCTGTTTTCCCATGTGGTATCTGCCGACAATTCTCTGAAGATGGCTCCATGTCCCATAAATCTTTGTTACCCTGGATCTAGCCGCATAGCGGCCTAGATCCTTTAGCAAAAGCAACTGGCTGCCACATTTGCCGCGTGAACACCTGACCACACACCAGTCTCAGTATTGCTACTCGGGCTGCCTCCTGGACAGCTGTTTGAAGTAGACCCAGTCTCCCCCTTGTCGATATGAATGAGGAGGATTGGGGCTCACTGGGAAATATGGTTTTGATGTTTCTGGTTTGACCTCCATGGCTCTGTTGCTAGAAGATCTATAAAGTTATCCTGACTTCCAAACTGAAAGGAGTAGATGTTGCCGGCCCTGTGTACTGACGTGGAATGGAGTCTGTGTTGCTGCGTTTCTGCCATGGCAGGTGGAGCTCCACTACTGCCAGGAGTCCCCGCGGCAGTTTGGGGTTAGCTATCTGGAAGAGGTTGCTGTTTGTTGATAAATGGTTTGCAATGGGATTTCAAACCCGTCCACTTTTAACTCAGTATAAGATTTGGGGGAGTCATTTGTGCTATATAAAGATGTTCCCATTTGTAGCCTAATTAAACAATGGCTGCCATTAACTGGCTTCCTCCAAGCTGAGCACTGTGCTAAGAGCTCATTATTGGCCTCTCATTTCCTCTTCACATGGCTGTGAGGAAGGTATTTTCCTAATTCCCACTTCACGCTCAGAGCTAGAAAGAAGAGGAGCCAGGAGGCAAACCCAACTCCAGAGAGCCACCAGGCTCCATTGCCTCTTGAGGGGCCTGCTGCATTCAGGGATCACATTCAGTAAGCATCAGAGCCCAATGGAGTAGGTGCTTTCTCCTCTCCCTATTGCAGGGGCGGAAAAGGCCTCCAAGAGCACATGACCATACGGCCGGCTGAGGCAGAGCTGAGATTCAACAACACCAAAGCCCGGTCTGCCTCCTCTTCTTGTACAGTGCCCTCCCTTCTGAGGCAGAGAGATGGCAAACGCAGGGAAAATGAAAGGACCAGATACTGTGAGGCTTACTGCTCATGTCAGGACATGGTATGGGCTTGGGATCTTAGGGCCTACTGACCGTAGTTTTAGTTCTACTGGTCCAAAGAATATGTAGTTTCCACCCTGGTTCCCTTTAGGTGGAAGAGCTTTTCCTTTAAGCCATGAGAACCAGAGGTATGGACCCAAAGCTCCCAAGTGAATTTGGTAAGAGAGTCTAGGAATGGCCAGGAGCCCCGGGGCAGCCCAGGATGAGTAACTGGTGGCTAAGAAACCATGGAGTAGGTAGACTGGTCCCATCTGCAGTGCTCTGACCCACCGCTGGGCATTAAGCAGCAAAGATGAAGCAGATCTAGTCCTTTCCTTCAAAGAGCAAAGTAGAGGGAAATGGATATGTAAATTACATCTATATCATGATATAGCATAATAGAGGCCACAAGGAAAGTAGGAATCAGGCACAGAAGGGCCTGGGGATGACAAAATTTAGGAGACAGGTAATAGAGGCTTCCTGAAGATGGCACAAAGATGCTTTTTAATTTTTTTTTTTTTTAGAGGGAAAGAGTATGCACCCAGGTGCGAGCATACATATGCAAGGGGGTGAGAGAGGGGGAAAAGGGGGGGGGGATCTTAAGCAGGCTGCATGTCCAGCACAGAGCCTGATGTGGAGCTCAGTTTCACAACCCTGAGATCTTGACCTGAGCTGAATCAAGAGTTGAACCGCTTAACTGCCTGAGCCACCCAGGCATCCCCCTCAAGATGCTTTTTAAATGATCAATAAAGTGGTCTCAGTAAACCAAAGGAATGAGGGGCAAGTTATTTTTTTCTGAGCTCAGTCCCCCATTTTGGAAGGAAGGGTATGAGCCCTGTGTTGAGGATTGCTGTAGCAAATAAATGAGATGATTATGTTCCTCAAATGCTTGGGGCAGTGCTCACGCGTTGTTAGTGTTCAATAAATGGTACCTGCATTTGTTCTTAATAAAGTCATTGTTAGTATTTATAGCCAGAGTTGGAGGACGTTAGTTCCTTAACAGACCTCAGCCTGCATAAAAAGGACCTGTTCATTTGCAAATTGGTTTGAGGCAGGGTTGAGACGGTTCTTCAGTGGTATTCTAGCATGGGACTCTAGAACCATTAAAAACTCCAAAGATACAGTAATGGAGAGGGAATGTGGTCTGTAAGATATTTGTGTTTCGGTGGAATGCAGAGATTTGATTCTCTAAGGCTGTGTGAACTTGAGAGAAGAAGTCACGTCCTGTGCATCTTCGTGTCCCCTGCATTCAGCACAGGGCCAGGTACCTTGAGGGTATCATCATATCCACAGTTGACCTCACAATTTCCCCTTTCTTAGAGCTGCTTGTTTATGGCATCTGATAGATTCTGCTTCTTAAACTGTTTGTCAGATCGTGTATTCTATCTTCCTTACACCCACCTAATCCAGGCTCTTATTTTTCTCCTGCACTATTAGCAGCAGCCTCCCAACTTGGTCTTTCGTCTCCAGCCCTTCCTCCTCTTGCACCAGAGCGACCTTTCCAACAATAAACCTAACTATGTTTCCCTCTTAAAACCACTCCATCAACGAACATAATTAAAGAACTAAAAAAAAAAAAAAATTTTTTTTTTGAAAGACAAAATATCCTCCCCAAACTTCCCAGTGCCTATAGCTTAGAGGCAAATTCCTTTTGTTGACTTTGAAATCAGACAGATGTGTGTTTAAATCCCGGCTTCTTCACTTATTAGCCTTGTGATCTCAGTCAAAATTACTTAAGCTCTCTGAGCCTTAGTTTCCTCATAGGTTGTTGTGGGAATTGAATGTAGTGTGTGTAATATATGTAAAACATATATCCTGTGAGTATCATGGGTGGTAGTTGTAATGATTTATGGATGTAAATGATGATGAGCATTGCATTCAGTGTCTGCCTTCATGTTCTGACCCTCCTATTGTTTTCCATAGCTTTAGCTCATTACCCTCCCAGCTCCAAACCCTATATTATAGGCATGTAGAACTGTTACTAGTTCTCCAAACCTCGCATATTATTTTATAGCTTCAAACTTTGCATGCAGTGTTTCTTTTTTCCCAAATATCCTATCCTACCAATCAGTCTCTTACTCATTCTTTAAAACTTACTCTAAATGTGAAGCTGTAAAAACCTTCCCTGGGCCATCTGGCGGGCTCAGTCAGTAGAGCATGTAGCTCTTAATATCAGGATCATGAGTTCATATCCCACGTTGGGTGTGTAGCCTACTTTAAAAATAGTAAATAAATAAATACGAGCCCTTCTCTTACCTCTCCAAGTAATTTAACTCTATCTCTGTGTCTTCAGAGCTCCTTGTATTGATTGTGTAATTTTACTTATCACCCAGGAATATAGTTTATTACACATTTCTTCCTTTCCCTTTAAATTGTGAGTTCTGTGAGGGCAGGAATTAAGTTTTATTCATCTTTGTTTCACAGAGATGTAGCAGCCACTGAATAGATAGATGGAAGAGTGGAAGGGACATATGGATTGGGTTATTTTGGTAGATGAAATCTTGCAAAACATGGCATCCATGCTGGAAATTTTATTAAAAGAGGTCTTTGTTCTGTGTCTAGCCATGGAATAATTGGAACTGGCTTTATCCTCCCACTATTAACAACTAGAACTCTAGACAAATATAAAAACAACAGTTTTCACATGTTAGACAACAGGCAGTTCAGGACTTTGATTCCTGAGAGAAAGGAAGCATGTGAGGTAAGGCCTACCATCCCCCTGGCTTTTTGCCTTGAGGCATTTCTTGACCATGGTGCCAGGAGGGGGATCCCCGACAAAGCACAGCAGTCTTACTGAGTTGAAGGGTCAGAGATCTGAGGGAGAGGTGGTTTAGATTTGTGGGTCAGAGTACCAGACTGGAAGCTGCTCATCAAAAGAGCTCCGGAAATCTGAATTAGGTCCTCTTGACTAGTGTGCTGAAGACTGACCTGCCCATGTGTAGGATGGAGCTCACACAGTCAAGGAAACATTCAAATTCTGAGCAGCAATATGTTTTTATTGAAGTTTAAATACACAAAGTACACCTAACATTGACGTTCAGTGCAATGAGTTCTTATCCAATACCAGTAACTGGTGCTCAGATTAAAAAACAATAACAAAACCTGGAATCAAAATTTCACTGATAGGATTAAGAGGATATTAGACACCACCACATAAAAGATCAGTGAACTTGAAAACATAGCTATAAAAAGTAGCCAGTATGAAGCAGGGAAAGGAAAAGACAGGAAAAGGTTAATGGATCCTCAAGGACCTACAGCACAGTATCAAGAGGACTAAAATACATATCGTCCTGGAGGGAGAGGAAGGTAGGGAAAGATAGAAAAAAATATTTTAAAATTATAGCTTTCTTTTTTTAACTTGTGGTGAAAATCGTAAACTCAAGATACCACAAGCATAGTGGATCCAGACAAAACCACACAAAAGCCCGGAATGATAACTATGTAAAACCAGTGACAAATGGGAAGGCTTAAAATTAGCTGGAGAAAAAAAGACACATCATATAAATGAAAGAAGTAATGACTGAAGACTTCTAGAAGAAGCTACTTAAGCCAGGAGATAATGGAATGACATTTTTAAAGTAATGAAGGGAAATTTTTGTCAACCTAGAAATCTATATCCTTCAATAGGATGAAAATATACTTTAAGAATGAAGACAAAATTAGGACCTGTTCAGACCAAAAGGCCGGGGGCGGGGGGGGAGGGGAGGGCAGAAAATCATTGTCCGCACACACTACATTTCTTGTTTCTTCGGAAAGAAGAAAAATTAAACCATAAGAAACTTGAACAATAAAGGAGGGAAGAGTGCCAGAAATAGTTAATATGTAGGTAAATATAAGAGACTTCTCTTCTCAGGTTTAGTTTCTATAAAAGGCAACTGAGTATTTAAAGTAAAAATAATGCCAGTGTATTGTGTGTTGTAACATGGGTAGAACATGTATGGCAACAGCACAGAAGACAGGGTGGGGATGGAGAAAGGAAGTATACTGTTTTAAGATTCTTAAATTCTCTGTAAACTGGTATATTATTTGAAGGTAGACTATTAAATTAAAGATGTGAGTCATAGAGGAGCCACTAAGGGGGAAAAAAATGTAGCTAATAGGCCAATATTAAAGATCCAAAACATTTGGGGGTAGAGGGAAAGCTAAAGGGACCAAACACAGATGGAAGGAATAGAAAAGTTAGCAAGATGATAGACTTACCCAACCATGTGGATTTATTACATCAAACGTATGTTGTCTAAATACTCTAATTACAGGAGAGTAATAAATTACTTAAATAATCAGGACCCAATTATATGCTGCCCACAAGAATTTCATTTTAAAGAGTCAGATGGATGAAAAGTTAAAGGATGAAAAAGATACACAGTGAAACACCAACCACAAGAGAGTGGATGGGGGCTGAGAGGCAAATCTTCCTCATAGAGGAATTCCAATAATATCTATAGATACTTCCCTCTCTAAGAGAAGGAGCTTAATCCTCCTCACCCCACCCCCTGCAACACACACACACACACTTGAGTGTGGCTGGGATTCCAAGAAATAGAGTATGTTAAAGGGGAAAAGTGTGACTCACATGGACAAATGTCAAAGACTACTTCAACCAAGTGATCAAGTTTAACGTCACCAGTGATGTTGTGTGGCTATGACGTAACCTTGATACGATGAGGATACATGATCTCTCTGGTGTTCTTTCCAAAAATCCAGTCAAATCATTACAAAAGCTTCAATTACACTCAAATTGAGGGACATTGTATAACATACCTGATGAGTACTTTTCAAAATTGTCAGGGTCATAAAAAAAAAAAACTAGGAAAGACTGAGGCACTGTCACAGACCAGAGGAAACTAAAGAGAAATGACAAACTGAACGCAAAGTGAAATTTTGGATTGGATACTGGGATAGGAAAAGGACATTGATGGAAAAATTGGTGAATCACAATAAAGTTTGGAATTGAGTTAATAATGTACTAGTGTTGGACTCTTAGTTTTGACAAATGCGCTGTGGTAATAGAAGATCTCTTAGGTGAAACAACCTGAGTGTGGAGTATATGGGCACACTCTCAGTAGTGTCTTTGCAACTTTTCTAAAAGTCTAAAAATATTCCAAAATAAAAAGGATATTTAAAGAAAAAAAAAAAAGGAAAGAGAAAAGGCAAATAAGGGAATAATTATAAAGAACTTGAGGCCTGGGGGTCCGGGGCTGCTTCCTGCCTGGCGGCGGCATGGAAAAAAAAAAAAAAAGAAGAAGAAGAAGAACTTGAGGCCTATAATTTTGATAAATTAGGGACGCCTGGGTGGCTCAGTGGTTGAGCATCTGCCTTTGGCCCAGGGCGTGATCCTGGAGTCCCGGAATCGAGTTCCGCATTGGGCTCCCTGCATGGAGCCTGCTTCTCCCTTTGCCTGTGTCTCTGCCTCTCTCTGTCTCTCATGAATAAATAAATAAAATCTTTTAAAAAAATGTTTTGATAAATTAGGTAAAATAAACAAAATTTGAAATATACAAATTAGACAGTTACACAATAAGACAGAAAATGGAAAAATAGCACTATTAAGTAAATTTGAATTTATAATTAAAACTTTCCCACAGAGAAAATTCCAGTTCCAGATAGTTTCATTAATTCTATCTTGCATTTAAGGGAGAACAGATACCATCTTACACTAACTTTTTGAGAAAATAACGGGGAAAAAAAGAAAAGGGAAAGAAACACCTCCCATCCAGCTTTCTGAGGTTAGCATTACTCTGACATGAAAGCCAAATGAAAAATTTACAAGAAAACTACTGGCCAATATACCTCATATATAGAAATGAAAAATCTTAAATAAAATATTAACAAATTAATCAAGTGTATAAAAAGACTAATACAGCATGACAAAATGACTACAGATTGGCTAAATATTTGAAAATCCATCAATCTAGTTTACCATGTCAACAGACTAAAAAAGAAAAATTGTATTGAAACATACAAAAAAACTATTTTAGGAAAAATCCACCTATCGTGATTAAGAGCTCTTCACAAACTAGGTAACTCATTGTGATCTAGAGCATCAAGAAGAAACCCACAGCTAATATCTTACTTAATGGTGAAAGAATAGAATGCTATTCCTCTCAGAATGAGAACCAAAAAAAGAATGTCTGCTCTTCCCATTTCTATTCAGCATTGTACTGGTGGTTCTAACCAGTTCGCTTAAACAAGGAAAAGAAAAACCCTAAATATTAGAAAGGAGGAAGTAAAATTGCTTTTATTCAGACATAATCATATATATGGAAAATCCTAAGGAATATCATAAATGAATTTAGCAAGCATGCAGGATAAGGTCAGTGTATGAGTCAAATATATTTCTATATGCTAGTGATAAGCAGTTGAAAATGAAAAATTTTAAGTGCCATTTAAAATAGCATACAAAACACAAAATATTTAAGAATAAATTTAACAAAATATATGTAAGATTTGTATACCAAAAACTATAAAGTATTTCTGAGAAAAAATTTAAAAGACTTAAACAAATGGAAAGATATTCCATGTTTTGGATTGGAAGACTCAATATTTTAAAGATGTTAATTTTCCCTGAATTGATCTATAGATTCAATATATTCCCAACCCAAATTCCAGATGGCTTAAAAAGAAAAAAAAAATTGACAAGCTAATTCTGAAATGTATGTGAATATGCGAAAGATCTGGAATAGCCAAAACAATGTTGAAAAAGAACAAAGTTGTAGGACTTACATTACCTACTTTCAAGACTTACTATGAAGTTATACTAAATGTAGATAGTGTAGATATATAGTTCAATAGAACAGAATAAATATTTCAGAATTAGACCCGCACATAAATGGCCGATTGGTCTCCAACAAATATGCCAAAGTAATTCAGTAGAGAATTACTTCGATAGGTTTTTTCCCAACAAATGTTACTGGAACAACTAGTTATCCATTTGGAAATAAAAATCTTGGGCAGCCCGGTGGCTCAGTGGTTTAGTGCCGCCTTTGGCCCAGGGTGTGATCCTGGAGACCTGGGATCAAGTCCCACATCGGGCTCCTTGCAAGGAGCCTGCTTCTCCTTCTGCCTCTCTCTCCCTCCTCTCTGTGTATTCTCATGAGTAAATAAATTAAAAATCTTTAAAAAAAATTAAAAAATAAGAATCTTGATTTTTACTTCATATAAAAATGAAGTTTTTTAGCTCAAATCCTTTTAGCTCAAAAAGGATTATGTACCAAAACATAGAAGCAAAAATTATAAAATGAGTAAAGGAAAATAAAGGAGAAAATCTTCATGAATTTAGACTCGGCAAAGATTTCTTGGGTAAGGGGCAGCGGTGGCTCAGCGGTTTGGCGCCTGCCTTCAACCCAAGGTGTGATCCTGGAGTCCCGGGATCGAGTCCCATATCAGGCTCCCTGCATGGAGCCTGCTTCTCCCTCTGCCTGTGTCTCTGCCTCTCTGTCTCATGAATAAATAGATAAAATCTTAAAAAACGAAAAAAAAAAAGATTAAAAAAAAAAGATTTCTTGGGTAAGGCACATAAGGCACACAGAAAAGAAAAAGTGATCAACTAAACCTCATAAAAATAAAAGCTTAGCCTTTTCAAAAGATACCATTGGAAAAATGAAGAAGCAAGCCATAGACTGAGAAAATATTCTCCATATGTATATATGAAAAAAGGTTTTTATCCAGAGTATACAAAGAACCCTTAAACTCCATAATGAGACAGCCCAATGAAAGAGAAGCAAAAGATTGAAGAGACACTTAACAGTAAAAGATATTCAAATGGCCAGTGAACACATGAAAACATGCTCCTTAAAGGAAAAGATTAATACCACAGTGAGTATACCACCCTATACCCGGTGGTGTGACCAAAATAAAATAACTGCATTTCTTATGAATAATTATCTTAAATATATGTTTACTATTTAAGAATGTATTTCACTCCTGAATATTCACCCAAGAAAATTAAAACTTAAATGCGCAAAAATACACACATATAAATGTTGCTGATCGCCAAAAACTGGAAGCAACCCAAGTGTCCTTTGACTGGTGAATGAATAAACAGCATGGATTAATCTGAAATATCTTACACTGAGAGAGAAGCCAGACATAAGAGAATATACTATATGATTTTTTTTAAATTTATTTATTTATTCATGAGAGACACAGAGAGAGAGAGGCAGAGACACAGGCAGAGGGAGAAGCAGGCTCCATGCAGGGAGCCCCACGTGGGACTCGATCCCGGGACTCCAAGATCACGCCCTGGGCCAAAGGCAGGTGCTAAACCGCTGTGCCACCCTGATTTTATTTATATAAAGTTCTAGAAGAGAGAAAGCTGGTCTTTAGTGGATGAAAGCAGATCAGTGGTTGCCTTGGGCTGGGATGGAGAAGGCAGGGACTGACAAGGGCACCAAGGAGCATTCTGGGGTGAAGAAAGCATTGCTTCTTTATTGTGCTGGTGGTTACATGGGTGTCATACATTTGTCAGAACTTCTCAAATTGTGTTTTGTATGACTTAAGTTAGTTCTTAAAAAGAAGAGGACTTGGAATTGAATTTTTAAAAGGAGCCTCCAATATCGAGTAACTTTCAGAATAGCAGTGTTGATTTTCATGTGATTTATGAACATGGGTAAAGGTAAATTTGGACGTAGGGTGATACTAGGTACCTAGACAGTTTGGTCTCAACTTCCCTAATCTTATTCAGTTATCTTTTTCTACCTTTAAAAAAAAAAAACAAAAAAACAGATGGACAAGGTTAATGCCGTTGTATTTTGTTGGGTTCCCTGAGACTTACAGATGTACCATTTTTTACTTACGATATTGTCTTGTTCCCCAGCTGTGGATTCTGGAGGGGAAATGTTGCAATAGTCCATCTCTTACTGATCTCCATGCCTGTTTACAGACTTCATGTTTATCTCAAGGTCACGTGGTTGCAGAGAACAAAAACATAATGTCCCCTCCTTCCCCAGCCATTTAACTAAGCACTCTTTACCTGTTTCCTAAGTTTTAAATAACATCTCTTGTTCCTTCAAGAGTATTAAGTGTAGGGGCATCTGGGTGGCTCAGGTGATTAAGCCTCTTACTCTTGATTTCAGCTCAGATCATGATCTCAGGGTCACAAGGTCCAGCCCTGCATTAGGCTCTGTACTGGGCATAGAGGCCTGCTTAAGATTCTTTCTCCCCCACTCCCTCTGCCCCCCCCCCCAAAAAAATAAGTAATAAAAATGATAAATGAATTATTTTTAAAGAAAAAAGAGTATTAAGTGTGAGCTGCTTAGCTAGTACATAGTTTGTAGGGCTTTTAAAAAGCTTGATAAAAGGGACCTCAAACACTTCCAGTGATGTGGACATACCACGCTTTATTACTAGGGAACAAGATTTCCCATGGCTCCATGAGAGCCCTTTTTAATATTCTTTGGACTGGAATTTGTAGGCTTTTGTGTATGCACATAGATGTGGAAGCCTATGTCTACTGTCTACTTACTCTTTGCTTTTTTTTTATTTTTTTTTTTACTTCATGCTTTGTATAGCCTGAATGGTGCTCTTTTCACTTTCTTATATGAAGATATATGTAATGGGCCATTAAAATGTATTCTTTTGTGACCTAGTAACTTGACTTCAAAGATTTTTTTTTTTTTTCTGGCAAATACTTCTAAATGGAGAAAGCCACCTAACCAAATAGCATTGTTGTTAGGTTAACTGAAGTTGGAAGCATTCTTAAGATCCAAAATCAGGGGGAATAATTAAGGTAATCTATCCCATTGCTATTCAGTGGAGTGATGATTCGGTGGATGATGGTTATGAAGATTGTGGGCAACACAGGAAATGCTAAAGATAACGATTTAGTGAAAAAAGCAGAATATTAAGTGCTATATCCGCTGTGAGAACAATGAAAAATAGCCAGATACACAGAAGTATAATATCGTTAAAACATCTTCCAAATTGCCAACAGTAGTATATGAAGATAGTAAAGTTATGTGTTAGCATTTTTTTCTCATATTTTCCAAATTTTCTCTAATATGACTATTAAGAGTTTATGATGGAAAAAAATCATCTTTCCTCCTCTCATCTGAAGCACTGGAATGTTTTGGCTCTGGGCTTCATGGTTTGTGTGTCTTCAGGTGTCTCTCTGTCACCAGCCATCCATCCCTTATACCTTTAAGTAATTGTCCGTAGGTCTCTATTCTGGATTGGCCACTCTCCATGACAGTGTCACGACTTGTAAATTTCATGCTGAGAGAGAAGGAGCATCGTGATCCAGTGGGCCTTGCCCCGACTGTGTGTGTATGATTTGTCAACAATCAAGTACTTTATGGGAGTTTATGGGACTTCATTAAAGATGCTGAAGCAGGAGCACTGTGGGACATCAGAAGAGACCTCAGCAATAAACCGCAACTCCAAGCTTTGGAATGCAGTAAATGTTTAAGAGACTTCCTTCCTTTCATTACTGAATTTTACTTTACTTTTATACCAGTAAAGAGTTGTGTTTTATTGGTTGAAATTTCTTGATTCCGTTTCCCCAGGTCTGTTTAAAAGCTACATTTTATCTTTGAGGATGTTTGGCTCATGGTAGAGGAAGTGCTGCCAGCGAATTCAATTAACTGGCAGAGCTCACAGATATTGTACACGGATTTCTTTTTCTTCTTTTTCACAACTGCTACATAAACACAGCTGGGTTTAATATTTGTCGTAACAAAGATTTAACTTGAATCATTTTACTCTGGGTAATTAATGCTTGGAATCTCGGCTACTTTTCGTTCGTCCGCTTGTAATCTTCTGCATTTCTTTACTCCTGCTATATCTAGATAATGAAGTGTGCTGCTCTAGGTCTTTGCCCTGCCTTAAAACTGCTTAATATTTGGCCGTTCCCACTAGAGAGCAGATGCTTTTCTTTGCAAGAATTGAATTTCTGTCAGCTCTTTTATGCATCATGTGTTTGGAACTGTAAGTGGATCAAGTTGTTCATCACAGCAGGGACACTGTGAAACACATCTATTATACACACTTCCCACCACCCCCCCTTCCTGTTTTTTTTTTTTTCCTCCCCCAAGGAGGTGGAGATGCCCAGATCCCGTTAGGAGATATCTCGCTCTGTGTGGACGTATCCATGTGATCCACCATGGATCCGGCCTGGCTACATCCCTAAGCATGGAAATCTATATCCATTCAGCCCAGGATTGTTGCTGAGACAAATCCCGCTTTTATCTTTGTAAACACCACGCACTTCATTAACTCCCAAATACACACCGAGTTTAGGTCACTAAATAAACCCACCAGGCTTAGCATAGTGAGTGACATTTCAGTAATTGATGCCCTAGAAAATGTTAATTGTGAGTCCATTATTCTTTTTTATGCTACAATAATGGCTAGGGTGGTTTTGGCTTTGGAGTTGAGTTGTGTGGAAGAATAGTCACCATCTATTAGGCTCCTACTATGTGCCAGGCACTGTGCTGGAGGCTTTGAAAATTTTGACATTTAATCTACATAACAATTCTGAAACAAACGTCAAGAGTGGTGGTACTTTACCTCGTTTTATAGATGAAGAGATTTAAGTAACTTGCCTAGAGGCCTCCAGCAAATAGCCTGCATCTGAGGCAGAATTTGAACCCAGACTAAATCAGCATACATTTGGGGGTTGTACCTTCATGTTCAGAGTTTGCTAGACATACCTTCATTTGCTGGCCAGTCAATACACTGATTCATTACACATGTATGTTCCATGCTGCCATTGCTCCATTTAAGCTTCCCCATTCCAGGTGAAGTCTTGGGCCAGTTGGCTATTACCAACACCTTTGTATCCAGCTAAATCTGAACTGCTGGTGCTATTTGGAGTTATTCATTTAGTTTCGCTTTTTCTATCAGAACTTAGTGTGAATATAATCCGACTTCCCCAAGCAACCCACCATGTTCTTACAGTTTTCATTTTGCAAGTTTTGGTCCCTAGATTTAGCTTTGAGCCTGATGGCTAAAAATTCCAAATCTGAGTAGTTTAGTTTGTCAACAGTGCTTTGAAAAGCAGGAGTCTTGATAATATGCTCATCTTTTAGAACTCAGATAGTGGTGCTGAGGGCAGAAGTGCATTTTGGTGCATTTTTAATAGATATCATTCAATTTGCAGGATATCTTGATAGATATCATTATTCTATTAATGGGCTACGCACATGTCTGACTGAAATACTGCCGATCTATAGAATTAATTGTAGGTAAATAGTTAAATAGATAAGTGACTTTCGCCCATGAAGAACATCATTAATCTCTTGACAAACATTTTTAGTTACCATTAACTTTAGTCTTTCTGCATATACTTTTCATTAGAACCAGGTATTAGTGTCTTGATTCATTAGAAATAGACCAACCCCTTTTATTTTTGATTTGCAGTCCGTTTTGTTGCTGAAAGATGTTGGCATTAAAAAAAAAAATTGGCAGGGGATATGTTGTAAAAAAAAAAACATATAACTTCCCTTTTGCAAGAGCATATCTGTTTTTTCAAAGGTAACTTACATTTGTATTTTGTGCCTTGTGTTTGCAAGAGAATGGTTCTTGGTTTATTCATGTTGACAACTGAAAAGCCTTAGACCTAATTAAAAGAATTTCCACAAGCACCTTTACTGAACCATTTCATTACGCGGCACTGCACAGATTGCATTGTGAAACATGGTGATAGTTTAAATCTGACCTTTAAACCTAAACTGCCAGAAGTATGGGGGAGAAAACCCTTCTTTGAAAATACTCCCCAGATATATATATATATATATATATATATATACACACACACACATATATATAGGCATACATGTGTGCACATATTTGGTTAGAAATAATCCTTTTATTGAATGACCACCTAATAACATAAATATACATTTATTCTGAGCTCAGATCTTGCTTGTAGCTTCCTTTAGCTTCGGCAGGATTTTCAACTGCTTTAATTGTGTGTGTGTGTGTGTGTGTGTGTGTATGTGTGTGTGTGTTTGGTGTTTTAAAGCTAAATTGTTTTATAGGGAAAACAAAGACAATTTCACTTCCTCTGGGGGGAAAAAAAAGCATTTGGAGAAAAAAGGAGTATTATGAATAGGTAGAAAAACACAAAAGTTGTTGCTGCTGTGTTTCAGCTTTTAAAATGCCGAGGGACTTGGATTCAATCTGTGGGGAGGGGCTGGAGTGCTCTAGTGTATGCAAGACTCCTCCTGAGCTTTGTTTGGCAGATAGTGGAAATGGGCCTTTTTATTTTAAAAATTGTACTTTTTTACCCCAAGAATGTCATCGTAAGGACTTGATAGTTTGTCCAACATGCTCAACAAAGCCATTATAGCATATAGTGAAGTAGCCATTCACATAATGAAAATTGATCCTTTTGTCTAACAAAAGCTGCTTAGATTGTAAGGCTTGCCTCTAACTTTCTGACTTAATGCTCGAACAGTGAGATGTCAGGAGAGACAGAGAGAGCAGAAACCTGGGCCCCTGGGGTCACAGCCAGCTCAGAACTCCACATAACTAGCACAGTCCCCACTCCCCCATGGAGAATGGGATCTTTGAGGGGAAAATGGGATGCAGAAGAAGCAATTAAAGCCAACTGAGGTCAAGGTACAGCCATGTTCTCGAGAAAGAAACAGAAAAGCAAGGAATGAAAGGAAGCAATAATGGAGATATATTAAGTTTGGGAAGAAATAAACCAGTATCAAGGATAAATCTAATTTGCTGGTTTTAAGAAATCCTGGCAGCAATGAGAATCTGTGAAATAGCACAGACTTTGGAGTAAGATAGACTTGGGCTTGACTTTGGCCTCTGCCCTTTGCTGTTCTTGCTATGTGACATGGGGCTGAGGCTCACTTTTCTCCTCCATATAGCAGTGATAACCATGCCGAGTTCTGAAATATTAATACAATGCTGGATATGAAAACACCTGCCATGGCATTTGGTACAAGTAGGGGGCTTGATAAATACTAATTCATCTTCCTTTCTCCTAGTGAATTCCTGGTTTTCCCAGAAACTATTACTGTGAAAGACAGCGGGGTGGATTGCCTTTACAAATGAAGATTTTTTTGCTTCAAATTTGAGGCAAGAACTAAGGCATTGATAGATACACTGCCATTTTGCATTGCCAGTGTGAAGGTAGCAGAGGGCACCAATGTGTACGTGTCCCTAAAAATGGGAAAACAAGGCAATAGTTGCTTCTTCCCTTTCTAGACCCAGACATTGCCCAGGATATCTTATAACAAAGCCTTGATACCTAGTTTATTCCAGAAAGGAAGAATCAATTTGCCTTGGTCCTTATAGGCCGCTTTTAAAGGGGGAAAGAAAGTGTGATTCTTTTGCCTCCTCCCAGCTGTGCTGGGTGTCTGGTCAAAACAAAAAATCTTATAACTTCATTTCTGACACTGAACCATTAATGCAAGAAGTGGGGCACCCTCACAGGCTAACTTGAGTCAGACTTTTAAAAGAACTGTCTCCTTGATATGTTTCGCCAGCACTGAGGAGGGTCATGGCTCCTGCCTTCCTAGGACATACAGTCTAATAGAAAGACATTTAGAGAATTGTTGCAACATGCACCATTACACATTACTGTACGTCTCTGAAGGAAAGGTACAAGGAGAAAATATAACAGGGAACCTTGGTCTTTTCTGAGGGGTAGGACCCAGGAAGTGATTATATTTGAGCCAGGACCTGAAGAGTAAGTAGTCGTTGTCTAGTATGGTAGCCCCTATTCACATGTAACTATTTAAATTTTAATTGATTAAAATGGAATAAAATAAAAAATTCAGTTCCTCAGTCACACTTGGTACGTTTCCAGTGCTCACTTGCAACTGTCACAGCGGACAACATGGGAGATAAATAATCGGCAGAAAAGCCTATTGGACAGCACTGGGTTGTGGACAAAGGGGTGATGATGCTGGAAGTGCTCCAGAGGAGTAGGCCTACCAAAGGTCTTGGGGTGCAAAAAAGGCCAGTATGACACCATGGAGGGGATGCAGAGCCTCAAATCTGAAAGAAGTCGAGGTCAATCACTCTGAGCCTTGCAGGCCAAGCTAGGATTGTAGTCGTTATCATCCAAGCAGTGGGGAGGCTGCAGAAAGTGAAAGTATCTCTACAGGGTTCATGCTTGATATATGGCATTTTAGATTTTTAGTGCATATGTAAATATATATGATTTTTAAATGATTCATGCAGTGTATATATTGCTCAGCAACTTGCATTTTTCCCCCATCTGACAGTATTTTGTGGACATCTTTTCCTGTCAGAGATGGATAGGTGAATAGTGGACCATCTTTATCTCCACCTTCACCCCTACCCACCACAAGTTGCAGCTAAGTAATAAAGAACCCTGTCTTTATTGAGCACATAGTTTATCTTCATTCTAGTTGAGGGGGAAAGATATGTAAATACTGGTTATTACAAAAGATAAAGTAAGTCTAAGATGGTGATATATACCATTTGAGAGCTCCTTTTGAAGTAGTTACAGGCTACCTTGTGGCTGGTCTAGGGGACCCTGACTATAAGCTCTCCTGCACTGGGTCCTGGTCCTCTGTGACTGTTGCCAGCACATTTGCAGCATGGGGCCTGCAAAGATGAGGTATCAATGGAAGGAACAAGCTAATGTGCCCTGAGAAAGAGCTATCTGTTCTGACAGAGGGCACCACAGAAAGAGGCTTTTTTTTTTTTTTTTTTTTTTAATAGAAGGATTTTGTTCAAGAATAGGGTAAAGAACATTCCAGGCTTTTAGGGATGGTTTGGAGGCCTCCGAAACTCAGTAGAAGACAATGTTGGAGATGGAGCTTGAGCTGAGCCTGTAGAAGGCCTCGGATACGTGCTAAGAAATTTGGACTTTTCGTGTCAGCACTATGGAGCCACTGAACATTTTAGTGGACTAGAGTGGTAGAATGCAACCTCTTGTTTTAGAAAGACAAGTTCGTGCAGAAGGTGGATTAGACCAGGATAAAAATAGAAGAGCCACCAGTGAAAAGATGGCTGCAGTAGTCTAGGAAAAAGAGGAAACATGAACATCAAAGAATCAAGACAGTCCACTGCCTCCACTGGCATCCATCTTACATGTGTTGTGTTTAACCCTAACAGCGAACGTTATGTTGCAGACACTTCATTTTACAGCAAAGGAAACGGAAGCTCAAAAAGGTTAAGAAGGCAGGAGGGCCAGGTTTCCAATCCTAGATTCAAGTGATTCAGTCTCTGAGGAGCACCTGGGGACAGAAGCAGGTGAAGTCAAGAGATCTGCGGGGTAGAGCATTCAGGAAGCAGGTAAAGCAGGAACATGGAGTGAGGAATATGGCTTTTTGTCATTATACATGTTACGACGTTTGCAGTGTTAAGACTGGGCTGGTTGTCCACTTTCACCAAGAGGTTTGTGTTCCTTGCAATTTTGGTTGCATCTAAGTGGTGGCTTCCTGCAGAAGCAGAATGGATGAGAATCAGCCCCACCCACCCCACCCCATCCAGGCCTTCCCAGCAGAGACTAGATTCTAATTATCAATTACTGAAGAATGGGATTCTAGACTTTCCTCCCAAGCAGAGAAGCTCAGCCACTGGAAATGCCTCTCTCAGAATATCAAAACACTCACTCTTCTGTTCTTTCATTTAGCCCCAAGTGCTAAATGGTTACACCAGCCAAAGCCCTTCTGGCCCTTCTGGGAACTCAGTCTAGCGGGAGATGTGGTAGCTGTAGCAGCTCACCAAAGATTCACCTAAGCAATCCAAGGGGCCCCAATAGAGTGTCATTAGCCCTGCCTTAGGGGTCAGGGAAGGCTTGGCAGAGGAGGGGACATCTGAATTCCCTCTTTCCCTTAACCCAAAGTAATCTTTAATTTGACTATCAAGGAAGAAGACCTCATTTAATTCTTTATTATAAAAGGAACATATGCTTTTTAGTGAAGGATAGTCAAAACTATCAAAAGTGCATAAAATAGTGAAAGCATCCCTGCATGGTTAAAGTTTGATACATGACATTTTAGATTTTTACTGCGTATATAAACATACATATATATATGTATTTATATATATAAATTTTTAAATGATTCATGCTGTATACCGCTGTAACTTGCATTTTTCCTCCCACTTGGCAATATTTTGTGGACATCTTTTCATGTCAGTTCAAGTACTGTGAGATAACTTTTTGGCAGCTATGTAATATTTCATTGTGAAGATGTGGTATAGTTTACTTATTTGGCCCCCATTGATGGGCACTTAGATGGTCTCTTGAAGGGTGAATAGATCTTTACAATAGAACAGGAAGGAACAAGAGACAATGCTGTGTGAGGTGTCAGCATGTGTACGAGCTGGAGAGTAGTGTATGCTTCTAAATAGTAATTCACTATCCGTCCAAAATATGTGAAGTGGGCTGAGAGAAGTGAGACCAGTTGAGTGGAACATCACTGATTGCTCTGAGAAATTGGATGTTTTTCTGCAGGTAGTGATGGCGGGTGGGGGGGAGGCGGGGCGGGGGGGAAGCATTGAAGCATTTTGATGAAGGGATTGAATTGACCAGATTCATATGTTTCTGAGATTACTAGGACAACTATCAGTGGGTGGCATTGAGGGGACACTGAAAACCGAGAGCCCATCTGGGAAGTTACTCTACCAATCTGGGCCAGAAAAGAGGGATGGAGCTGCTGAGAGGAGAGGGCGCATTTGGAACATATTTGGGTGGTGCTGATAAGATGCGGAGAATGGTGGTGGGTAGGGAAGGAGGATTATGGAGTCTGACATCTGAATCTGGCCTAGGAGATGAGCTGGGTGACCCTGCAGTGACCAAGGGGGACACAGTGGAGGGGGGTGGTAGTGTTCAAGAGAGGCTGGTACGTTCAATGTAGTATCCTCTTGCCTTTGTTTTCTGCCTTCCTCCTGATACCTCATTAAAAGAGGAAGCCATCCTCATCAGCATTTCCATTGCCCCCAGATTATGCCTAATGAACCCCAGTGTTAATGATTTGACCAGAACCCCCCACAAGTACTCCTTGGCAAGTTGAGTTTTAGATGTATGACTGTGGGTTATTTTAAGCCTCTGATTTTCATCCCTCACTTTTATTTAAAGGACAAAATGCTATCACCAGTTATCAGATGTACATATACTTGAAGTTTCAAAGTTTGAAGCACTGACAAAAGCTTCTCCGTGTTGCAGGGTGAGGAGAGGTCTTCAGAAGTCTTGGCCTAAGTGGTCACAGGGACATCAAGAGCCCAGGACCCCTTGGCTGGTTTCAGACCAGCTGGAGCAGGCAGGAAGGCACACATTCATATTTGCTCAGTTACAATCAGCAACGACTTCTTTGTGTAAAATGATAATGAGGCCATTAGGAGAGGCTCACCTGAAGTGCAGCGTTGTGAATCCAAGGTAATTAAACACCTCCCGAATGAAAGGGAAAGGCCAGGGAAGGTTAAGTGAGGAATAATCTGCAGCACAGGTGGCCCAAGGCCTTTGAGGAACTAGAAGAGTGACAGTGGCTTGCACCATTTCAAAGGATGGAAATGTCACCCTAGTCCCTGGGAGAGGCAAGATTTCTATTATGGGGAGGGTGGGAAGTGGGCAATATTTTTAATATTTTAATAAAGCATGGTTTGTTTGGTTTTTTTTCACATTGCTATTTCCAGTTGAAAGCCCAGGGCAGAGTCTGCCTGGGTGCTGAGTGGCCTGCCTTGCTCTTCATGGGCTCTCCCCCTGTGGCACTGGGCCTGATGTGTCCCAGGAGAGGGAAGTCACAAACAGTGGGCTCTTGACACCCAGGTGCTGGGACATCCTCAAAACTGCTTCCAAAGGAAAATGTTTTTTCTTGGCCCACCTCTGAGCACAGACAGGGTAGCCACCCCCTCTTTGCCTATTCCCATCACTTCTGACTTACCCAGAGAAGGACATCAGCCCTAGCCCTGCCATCACTCAATTCCCTGCTCAAGCATACAGCACACCCCATTAGCCACAGCACAGGACTTTTTCCCCTGCTACTCAGTAAACACTTAGTGGTGACTTACTGGGTGCCAGGCACTGTGCTCCATGACTTCATGTATCCTTTAAGCCTATCTTTATAAGCTCTGGCAACAGAGGATTTTCACCACTCAGTTTCTGGCCTCGGAGTCTCTGTTGTCCCCACATGAAAGTTTCTACATGAATGTTCAAAGCAGCATTATTCATAACACCCAAAATGTGGAAACAACCCAGATGCCCATCAACTAGATAAATATGGAGGGTAAATACACTGTGGTCTAACCCTATACAGTGGAATATTGTTCAGCTATGAAAAGGAATGAAGTGTACTGATAAGTACCACAACATGGAGTCACCTTGTTTATAATGAGCATTACACTGAGTGAAAGAAGCCAGTCACAAAAGACCTCTCACTGTATGATTCCATTTATAGGAAATGTCCAAATACGTAAATCGCTAGAGACAGAAGATGGAAGGGTTCAGGAGGAGGGGAGGAAGATTGGTGGGGAATGAGAAGTAACTGACAATAAGATGGGTTTCCTTTGGGGGTGATAAAAATATTTAGGGATTAAATATAGTGATAGTCTACAAACTATCATTAGTCTGTCATCATACTAAAAACCACTAAACTATATACTTCAAATGAGTGAATTTTATGGTATGTAAAATATCTTAATAAGCTACTTAAAAATCCGCGAGGGTGGGACACCTGGGTGGCTCAGCAGTTGGGTGTCTGCCTTAGGCTCAAGGCATGATCCTGGGGTCCTGGGATTGAGTCCCGCATCAAGCTTCCTGTAGGGAGCTTGCTTCTCCCTCTGCCTCTGTCTCTGTCTTTCTCTCTTTCTCTCTTTGTGTCTCATAAATAAATAAATAAATTAATTAATTAATTAATTTTAAAAAATCCTTAAGGTGCCTGGGTGGACAAGTCAGTTAAGTAGCTGCTTTTGGCTCAGGTCCTGATCTTGGGATTCTGGGATGGAGCCCTGTGTTGGGCTCCTCGCTCACAGGGGAGTCTACTTCTTCCTCTCCCTCTGCCCCTCCTCCTTGCTCGTGCTCTCTCTCTCTCTCTCTAAGAAATAAATAAAATCTTAAAAAAATAAAAATCCCTTATCAGAAGCTTGTTAATAAGAAATAACATCCATGGAGCACTTTCCTTTTTTAAGATATATTTATTTGAGAGAGATAGAGCACACCTGGGAGCAGGGGGAGGGGCAGAGGGAGAGATTCTGTAAGCAGACTTCCTGCTGCGTGCAGAGCCTGATGTGGGACTCACTCTCATGGCTCATGAGATCACGACCTGAGCTCAAACCAAGAGTCAGACACTCAACAGACTGAGCCACCCAGGTGCCCCCATTGGAACATTTCCTAAAGTCTATATGATCTATCCCAAACCAGTGATCCTTAATATTTTTAGGCTCCCAGGTACTTTTAGGGATCTGAGGAGCACTAGGTGACTCATGATCCACCTGAATCTCATTTTTCTAGTTTATCCTTAAATAATGTCAGGCCATCAGATAATCTTTTTTTTTTTTTTAATTCTATTCACTTATTCATGAGAAACACAGAGAGGCATAGACATAGGCAGAAGGAGAAGCAGGCTCCACGCAGGGAGCTCGATGTGGGACTCAATCCCAGCACTCCAGGATCACGCCCTGAACCAAAGGCAGATGCTCAACCACTAAGCCACCCGGGTGCTCCTGTCAGATAATCTTATATTGCCCATAATAGATTCCTGAAATGTGTTCTTGATATGTCACCTGCATGTTTAAAAACAGTCATTAGGTTTACATTTCCCTCAAAACGAAGGGAAAAAACTCCTTAGGGTCCTCCTGGCACTTCTGACTCCTGCGTTTTCCTCTAGCCTGGTTCAAGCCATGTTCTCCCTCATTTTCTCCACTGGAGCCACAGTCCTTTCTATTCTCCAGACTCCTCACCACAGGCTTTTTTCTGTGTACTCAGAGCACTGTTCCCTCTTGGCCAAGTTTGACGTCAGCTCCTCCTCCAGATTTCCCTTCAAGGCCGATGCCCTCCAGGAATCCTTCTTTGATCTCCTCAGCGAGCTCTGGGGCTCGTCAGGGTGGCGACATCATCCGTGGATTGGTGTATCCCTCACTGGAATGTAAACTTCCTGTGGACAGGACCTGTGTCTTCTTTTGCTCACTGTTGTATCACCATTGACTCAAAGCTACCCCGTTGCCAAGTTCCAGGGGTATTTTTCACATGGAACAAACACAGGGTGAATGGTGTGCCTGGAAGTTGTGCAGTGCAGCGTCTTGAGATGAATGAAAAGCATGTTAGAAGCAGACCAGGAGGCTTGGTGTTGTCTCCAACATTGAGGGCAAGAGCCATCATGTGACACATGAGGATTTCCCACATTGAGGATTCATAGGAAAAAATCTCTCTCAGTTCTCATGTTCAGGAAAACTTGTTTTCATTTGTGCAGGTGGTTGGTTTGTACTACATGGACCTGAAGAATCTCACAACTTGGGTTTCTCTTTTTGCTTTGACCACTAGAAGGCTCATAAGTCAAATTTACAAGCCAGCTCTAGCCACCATGTAAGACCTTCTAGCTTACATTTATACACTAAATATTTCTGGCTTCTTGTCCTAGTGCCATGGCTTTTCTTGCCTATTTTTCTAAGTCTCTTGAGTATATATATCTATTAGCTGCCACTATTCCTCTAGAGTATGAAGTGTATGATAATATATATTATGTGTATGTTTACTTTATATATTTTTAATGTGTATATAATTTATAATACAATAAATGTATGTCACATATATTTAATAATTGTATATCTTGAGTATCGGGTGTGAGGTATATATGTTATAAATAAGCCATTCATTTCTATTATTTGTAAGCAATTCAAAGAGAGTAGAATTGGAAGTAAAACAATTTGTGTCTTTTGGGCTCAGATTATAAAGCTTTTAGTTTAGGGGCGCCTGGGTGGCTCAGTCTGTTAAGCATCTGCCTTCAACTCCGGTCATGATCCCAGGGTCCTGGGGTCGAGCCCTACATGTGAGCTTCCTGCTCAGCTGGGTGTCTGCTTCTGCCCCTCCACCCACTTGTGTGCACTATCTCCTTGCTCTTCCTCTGTCTCTCTCTCACTCTCAAATAAATAAATAAAATCTTTAAAAACATATAAGACTTTCAGTTCATATTCCAGTTGGCCACCACTTGGGTTTGTTTCTAGGCATATAATCCAACCTCTCTGAGACTATTTCACTCTCATAAGACAGGAACACTGATCCCGTCCTTGCAAGAATGTGGAAATAATTAAATTAGAAAATGTATGTGAACACACGTACCTGGCACATTGAAACTAAAGGAAAGTAGCTTTGTTTTTGTTCTTACTTGATACACTCTAAGAGAAGCAATGTTCTCTTCAGTTTCAGAAACCTGCCCTAATACTGAGTACAATTTTCTTCTCTAGGAGCTGGAACTAGAATCCTCCCAGGGAATTTCTAGAGTTCTGTATGGATTGGGCTTAGCCAGCCATCCTCCCACCCTGCCCTGAACCTGTGTCCTTTCTCTCTGTTGCCAGATCTCTTCCCTGAAGAACCGGCTAAAGAAAGTCTCCACAACAACTGGCGATGGTGTGGCCAGGGCCTTCCTCAAGGCGCAGGCTGCTTTCTTTGGCAGCTACCGAGACGCTCTGAAAATTGAGCCGGTGAGTAGCTTCTTGGCATTTACAAATCTGCGTTTGGTCATGGCTGAGAAACTTACCTCAGGGGTCACAGGAAACCAGCTCTCCATCTGGTTGTTGAGTTCACCCAAAAGGGGTCATGCGCCCATGTCATGAGGGACCAGGGTGGGGGGTGCCTTCCCGTTGCCCTTCCTCTTAGCATGAGGGATCCATGCTGCTATGTGTGAAGCACTCACTGCTCCTGTGAATGTTAAGACAGTGCCCAGACCTCTCACACACCTGCTCTTACTGAGGATCCTTTCTACTTGACAAATGGAGAAACTGAGGCTCGGACATGACTTGTTGACCAGTGGAGGAGCTGAACAGTCTCAAAGCCAGTGCTTTCCATCTGTGCCTCAACTATCTGTTCCTATAGAGGGGCCTCTACTCCACACTTAAGAAAGCAGCTCAGCTTGGGGTTTCACTTCTTAGAGGCTCCCAAAGAGCTCTTGGTCTATTGGCTATGTAGTGCACCGTGAACCAGGGAATAATGTTATCCACCTCCATGGCCCTTCACCTTTACTGAGATTCAGTAGCCTCATCCATTCCCCTGGCTGTCCCATGAGGCGGGAAGTTATTGTGAAGATCCAAAGATACTGGGTCCACCCTAAAATCAAAGAAAGTACCAACTCTCCCAGCTTCCGTGAGAAGTCTGTTGGCTCAGGTGAGAAGCTTTTGTCTGATAGCCCTCTGCTCAACCTACTCCTAGCCTCTTGGCCACAGAGGTTGGAGAAATTGGCTTGGAGACCTGGGTCACTGTGTATAGGGAGGAACACTGGAGGGCAACCCTCCTGACAGCCCTTTCGTCTTAGGAACACAAAGCTCGCTTTCCTTCATCCTGAGCTGGTGGGTGATGGCAGCTACATCCAGCCTGGTCTGGGTAGGTATAAGGACCCAGGATAGGTTGCACTACCTAAAGGCCAGGGCTCTTTGTTTCTTTGTTTTAACCCATAGCATTTTATTGTATTAAATGACGAAAGGTGAATTATATGTCAGGCAGTTCATTTCATGTGTAGACTTTGACAGTGAATTATACATTGTTAAGAATTTTTTTTTTTTTAACCACTATGACTGTGTCATGTGTCTGAGACCCAGAGTAATAGTGAACACCTTCTTTTCTCTTCAGCCGGAGCATACTCTCTGCCAAGTGAGGGGCTCAGGAAGCAGCAGCCTCATGCCACCTTGTTCCTTGTCTCCTGTCCAGCACTTTGGCCTGACTTTCTAAGCTGTCTCAGCTTCAGGCAAGGTCATGGTCACATAACAAGAAGGCTGCACCCTCTTCTTGCTTCCTTAGAACTACTTCCCTGAGGTCCTCCAAAGCCCTCAGTTGAAGCAAGTTTCCCATATCCTGCTTGTCTCCAAATGTGGCAGCTCTGATTCTCTGTCCTGACCTTGGGCCCAGCCAAACCAGTCAGGTTCGGTGCTAATTTGAGAGCAGTATAATTCAAGAAAGATACTGTTGTCTTTCCATCTCTAAAAGGAAATTAGGATAACTGGCCCAGCCCTTCTGGTGTTGCTGAGAACTGACAGATGTGAGGTATCTCCACTCTTAAAATGTTCTCGTTATTGTCATGTATGTGTCTAGAATCCAGAGGCTGTTGAATCTTGGTGGGAATTGCTGGGTATATGACCTGGGCACAAGCTGCTCCTCAGAAGAAGTTTATGGTTGTACTTGCACTTGTTTCTAGAAGGCATTGGGTTTAAGGACAGAAGCCCTGGATCTCAAAGCTCGGCTCCGTACTCCTAAGCTGTAACGACCTTGAACAAGCCACTTAATCTCTTTAAACTTCAGTTTCTTCACCTGTGAAATGAGGATGAGAATACTTATTATTCTACATCTCCAGATGGTTATAAGGATCAAATGAGCCATGAAAAGTTTCATAGGGAAGGTGAAACTTGACCTGAGTCTGATGGCTTAGGCTTGGAAAAAGAAAGGTAGAGCATCCCTCTCTCTGGGCATGGGGGTAACTGAGTGAGCAAGGGCCTGGAGGCAGTACCCCTCATGGCCACTTTGTCTGGAGTCCTGGCTTCGGGTAGGGAGAGCAGGCTGCAGGAGATGTTGGAGCAAAATCTGACAGAGCCCAGGATGCTGGGCTGGAAGTGTGAACTTCACCCTGTAGGGAATGTTAGTTTTTGAACAGAAATATGATTAGACTGAAGTCATGTTTGACCAGTAACACAGTTTTGGATTGAAAGGGGCGTTGGAAGCAGAGACCAGGGGGCTGTCAGAGAGCCCTCTGGTGGTGATACCAGGAAGACATACTAGGAAGAAGAAATGACAAGCAGAGTCTGCAAAGATTGAAAATATGGGAGACAAGGGGCAAGAGGGATCAAAATGTCTCCCAAGATTTGGACCTGGGAGAAAGTGATAATGCCCGTAAGTAGAAAAAGTGAAAACTTGATGCCAAGGTGTTCCCAGTAGCAGTATTTATCATGGTAAAAACAGGGAACAGACTTAAGTGTTCATAATAGGCCACTGGTTAAATAAATTAAAATATATCCATGCGCTAGAATATTATGTAGTCATTAAAAGTAGCTTCTGAAGATAGGATGATGGGTTTGGTTGTGAACATGGTACATTTCACTGAGTCTAAGCTGCCTGCCAGTCAATCATAAGATGTACCATTACTCCAGGTACCATTACGAAACAGGAGAGGGTACTGTCTTTGGGTGCCATCAGTTGTGGGGCACATCCAGATTTCAGAGATGTTACAGTGTGAAGACATCGGCGTCTTAGAATCAATGAAATATGACAGATTTGTCGTGCTTACAGTCCATTCATCTGCTCCCAAATAGGTTTTTTGTGGGAGGCCAGGAGGGAAGCCAGAGGGCCTGAAATTTTCTGGCCAAGCATCATCACCATGTTATCTTGTTGGTTTTTAAACCACAGATTTTATTCTAGGCAATTCTCCTTATCGGAAAGATGGGCTAACAACACTTCCCATGCACGACTGTTAGGGGAGTTAATTAAAATAATTGACTGCAAAGCACATATGAGCCCAAGAAGGAATGAGGGTGGGTGGGCACTGGCCACATGGGGGAGACATGGGGGATGCTACCTGGGGTGAGCCTGTTTTGGGTGGCAGCACGGAGCTGAGAGGTTAGGATGTCCTCCCCAGGGCCACTTGCCTTTTAGTTGTTTCTCTGGTTATAAAAATAGCACCTGCTCTTGGTTTAAAAAAAAATAGCAAGAAAGAAAGAAAAAGAAAAAAAATGTTTAAAGTAACAGAGGACTAGGAATGGGAAAACACCCATAATCCTATCACCTGGGGTCAACACAACATGTTAACATGTTTCTACCTAGGCTCTAGGGTTTTAGGATTCGTTTTGGTTTTGTTCTTTGGTTTTTTACTTAAAGACAGTTGAGGTGTTCCTGGCAAAGAAATCCAGTTCCTAGTTATTTGGTTTTGCCTTTTAGTATGTTGTAAGCATTTTTTCACATTATATAAAACCTCTCCTTCGACATCATTTATAGCGGCAGCACGTGTCCCATCAGGTGACCCCAGGGGTTCTTAGCCCTGGCGTGGATCAGAGTCACCTGTGGGGCCCTGAAAAGAGGCAGGTGTCTGAGATTTTTATCAAGTTCCCACAATTTGCAGTCAGTGCCGAGGCCCACCACCCTATTCTAACTGTGGGTCTTTTGGTTGTCAGTAACCTTTCACCGTTTTAAATCACACTGTGATGAACATCTTTGTAGAAATCTTCACGCACGGTCCGAGTTATTTCCTCAGGTGGAATCCCTCGTGTGGGTTCACTCAGTCGAAGGATCCGAGCGCACTGGAGCCTTTGATACGTAGGGCGAGGCCGGAGGCCGGGGCGGCAGCGGGGCAGCCTGGAGGAGGGAGCCTGTGGGGCCGACTTCAGGGCCGGGCTCCAGCAGCAGCCTTGGGTGCGGAGAACATTCCGCGGCCGGTGGCAGAGGAGCCCGCGGCGTGGAGGGCGCAGCCCCTCGGCTGCTCTGTCGCGCCCCACGCGGTCGCCGCCCCGCAGCACGTGCCAGCTTCCCCCCCGGGCTGGTGGCTGCGGCCACAGGGCTTGGGCCACTGTGAAGTCACAGAGTTTGGATTTTTTAAAGCGTGGAACGTGACACCCTGGACGGTGCTCCTTGCTGCTCGGCGCCCCTGCCCGCCCCTGCCCGCCCCTGCCCGCCCCTGCCCGCCCGCGGGCCGACATGTGCCGCCTCCCTCCCCGGGGCTTCCCGGAGGCTTTGAACCCTTTGGCCTTTTTTTTTCCCCCTTTCCCACTGGAACGATCTCAAAATGCCGCCGGCTGCGGACTCTCAGGCTCCGTGTCCTTTCCCTGGCCCGGAAGGGAGGAGGCCGGCGGCCCCCACCCGGGCGGACACAGGCCTGTGCCCGCTCGGCCGCGTCTTCAGGGCCAGGTGAACGGCGTCTCTCGTCTCTCGGGGCTCAGAATGGGGACCCCGGGGGACCCCAGGGTGTCCAGTTACCGCTGAGCTCACTTGGCGGCGCCTCCCACGAGGCCGAGGCCGGGCGGAGCCCTGCTCGCCTGCAAGTCGCCCCGCTTCTGGGACCGCAGCCGCCCCCTACAGCTGGCCCCTTCCCGTCCGAGGACAGAGGGGGGTAAAGGCTGAGACTGCTGCTGGCTTCCCGGCGAGTCGTAGAGCCAGAGGCCGACTCAGCCCTCTCCCGCCACACCCTCTTGCCTCGTCTTTGTTCTGGTTTCCTCGGGCTCCGTGTCAATGGCTCTGCTCTCCGCACCTCCGGTGCCGGGCCCGGGTCACCGAGTCCAGGCGACAGTCCATTTTGGGATGGCAGGTGGAAGGCTGGGCGAGGGGGACTAGGGAACGGGGAAGTGTGTGAGCCGGGGTTGCGTTCAGTGGGTTCAGCGCAAACACATCGCATCCCACCTTGTCTTTAGGCTTTGGAGGTTGGTGCTACCTGGCAGAGAGCAAAGTGTCTGCAAACCGCAAGGGCATGTGACCCATTTTGCAGTCACCCAGAGAATATGAGGTGCAAAGCCCAAGATATTTAGTGATATCAGCCACACCAACTTGTTCTTGTCCACATAAATGACACAACCACAAGCAGCCAGGCAGCCCCATTCGGAAAAACCCCCTTTATCCATGTCAAGCAGCAGCCCAGGCTCCAGCTCATTTATTTAGGCCTTTCTTGCTCCCTGACACGCCTCCTAGCAGTTGCCAGGCAACTCTGGGAGTAGCAGTGTGTGTTAGGGATTAACTAGTTAGGGCTGGGGTCCTTTTTGGCAAGAAGGGGATAAAAGACAAGTGATTTTAATTGCCCGGCCAAGGATCCTTTCTGTGCTTGGTGGAAGATTGCAACTTTTGGAGGATATGTATAGCAGTGTGGTTCTTGAATTTGCCTCGAATGTTCCCCCTTTCTCCCCCTCAGGGAGAACAAATGAATTTTTAAAAGACTCTTACTTTTACCACACTCCTTTGTTTAAAATTATATCATCGTGAAATCTGAATAAGACTAACCTACCACCCTCTTTTTGGAAGACAGCACGATGGCCTCAGTTTTAAAGAACTTTCAAAAATAGAATTGTGTGCTTTAATTTCATGCTTTTTTCTGTTCAGAGTTTCTCATATCTCACACGTGGAGTCATCTCAAGAGGGTACATTTGAAGGTACTTGTTCCCATGTCTGACCCACTGCAGGTCTTGGTAAATGTTAAAGAGCAAAACTGATAGATAGTGGTGCTTTCCGACTCATCCTTTTCTGGGCCAAGATCTGCAGAAAGGCCAGTGTAGATGGAGTACTGTGAGAGTTGTTGATCCAACAAGCCAGTGTGGCTCCCTCTGAGTTAGCCTGCTCGCTGGGCCTCCCCAGGAGAAATGGAGCTCGGCCTCTGCCCTCAGGGAGCCAGCGCTGGGGTGAGGGCAGTGAGCAGACAGCCACCATCGTGTGCCCTCAAGGAGGCTGTACAGGCAGCATCCAGCTCCTGTAGTCCCTGCTCACTTAGTCTATCCCAGGAGGCTCGGCTTCCAGATTCAGCTGTGGGTACTCCGGCATCATCCACCTCACAGCCCTTGATTTTGCACATGATTCTGCTGAGTCATAGTTATCCACCTAAAAAACCCCTTAAAGATGGAGAAGTTAAGATAAAAGCAAATTGATAGCCCGGCTTTCAAGCGTGAACGGACGAGGCTGTGTTGGAACAGGTTGGAAAAACACCATGTATATCTGTTTCCTGGTTGAGTAATGCCATTGATCTCATGGCTTCAAAAAACAACTATATTTACATGCATTTTTAGTGTAACAGAAAACAGAGGAATATTTAGAAACTGGAAAAATTAAAACATCATGATAGTCCCACCGAACTAACACAACTACCTTCCCTACTAAAAGGTGTAGTATATTCTCTTTATTTTTCATTTTGCAAAGTGTTCACATAGCTGCTATCAAATCTAAGTTAAACGTTTGTTTCTCCATTTAACATGACGTCCTATGTGTCCTTGTATAACAGCCGAACATTCCATCAAGTACAGCTATCATAATTTCTGTAACTACCCACATCGGACATTTAGATCGTTTCTAATCTTCTAATACTATAATTAATACTGCACCAAACACCTTTGTGAATAAAGCTCTGAAATATTGCACTTTGAAGGCTTCTGAATAGAAGAAATACAAGTCAGCGTGCAGGAGCCTGACTTTGGGTGCCGGCTTGTCACAACGTGGTAAGGAGCAAATTTGTATTAACTCGGTCTAACCGCAGCTCAAAATGGAAAGCATGAAGAACCCTTCATGGTGTGTGCTCCCTGCTGTCCACATAGGTGAGCAGAGGATGCCCAGAACGTGTATAAAGGATGTCACTAATTTGTTCCTCCATCTTTTGCTAAAAAAAATGTTTGAGGATCCTTCAAGCAATGTGTATAGTAAGATGAGAGATAGGACGTAAAGGAAGCAGGGGAAAGGAGAAAGCCTGGAAGAGGCTGGTGTGTGTGCGCCTCTGTGCTGGCTCTGAGATTCCTCTCACTGCGTGGGAGCATAGAGCTGGAAATCAAACTTGCGTCTCCCGAGCCCATGCTTTTTCTCTTCTTCCCCACCTTCCCTTCTTTTGGTGGTAAAACATAAATAGCATAAGTTTTCCATTCCAGCCATTGCTAGGTACACAATTCAGTGGCATTAATTACAGCCACAGCACCGCATGACCACCATCACTATATTTTCAAAATTTTTCATTACCCCAGACAGAAACTCTGAACCCATTTTTTTTTAACTCTGAACCCATTAAGCAATAACTCCCCACTCCCCTGTCCCATCAGTCCTTGGTTACCTCTAATCTACTCTATGAATTTCCCTATTCTAGATATTCCGTGTAAGTGAAATTACTGTTTGTCCTCCTGCATATGGCTTATTTCCCTGAGCATAACATTTTCAGGATTCACCCACACTGTAGCAGGTGTCAGTACTTTAAAAAGCTGAGTAATATTCCCCTGTGTTATGTGTCTACCACATTTTGTTTATCAGTTCTTCTGTTGATGGACACTTGGGTGGCTTCTACTTTTCAGCCATGGTGAATCCCTTAGTGAACATTCCTGTGTATATATCTGTTGGAGTCCCTGTTTTTAGTTCTTTGGGGTTATAAACCTAGGAATGGAATTGTTGGGTCAGATGTCATTTTATTTTTGAGGAACAACTGAATTGTTTTCCACACAGAGCCCATGCTCTCTTTAAGCAGACAATGGTATGTGAAGCAATGATATGTACCCATGAATATTCTGTAGGAAAAGTCAGTGAAAGTTTTTCTTGTTTTTCCAATTTATATTAAGGCAAGCAGATAGCCAAAATCTGCAGTCCTGAGCTAAACAGATGCATTGACAACAGGAGTCTATAGTGGTCTAGAGAAGGGGCTAGTAACTTACTGGTTGCCATTTCTTTCTCTGTTTAGTGTTCATCCCAAGTCAAGATGGTAACCCTGGGAATGAAGCACACACAGATAAGGGGAAGTAACACCACTGGGACTCCAGGGGGCCACCACTGTGGCTCTGTGGCTCTAAGTAGCAAGGAGGCAGAGTGGGATGGAAAGAGTATGTTTGGAGCCACCTGGGTTTTTGTGCTGGTTCTAAGAAGTCACTTAACTTCTCCAAGCTTCTTTCTCATCTGTGAAATCAAGTAATGCCTACCTTATAGGACTGCTGATAAAAATAGCAATAATGCATGTAAAACACCAGCACAGTGTTTTTGCTAACGGTAAATACTAACGAAATGATAATAACTGTCTTGGGTCAAGAAAGTAGAGGAGAGGGATCCCTGGGTGGCGCAGCGGTTTAGCGCCTGCCTTTGGCTCAGGGCATGATCCTGGAGACCCTGGATCAAATCCCACATCGGGCTCCCGGTGCATGGAGCCTGCTTCTCCCTCTGCCTGTGTCTCTGCCTCTCTCTCTCTCTCTCTCTCTCTCTCTCTCTCTCTCTCTCTATCTCTCTATGTGTGTGACTATCATAAATAAATAAAAATTAAAAAAAAAAAAAAAGAGGAGAATGAGACTGCCACATTCTAGAATGACAGTGGCCAAATATTCTTGTTCAGGTGTCAGATTACCTGAAATCATTCACAATACAAAAGAGATTTTGGCCTCTTTATTCCATCTCGTGAAGTAACTGAAGGTTTGGCTTTTATTTCAAATGATACATAAAAGATTTATAAGAAAACATAAGATCAAGTAAGTATTGAAGGAAATAATTATTCATTCATGTTGTTGCTGACCAGCACCTAGAGACAAATATGAGGGTGGTAGATAACAAGGGTTTAACATTGAGAAATACATTAGAGTCTATTTTTTTAATGCACAAGAGAAAATATAATTAATCTTTTTTTTTTGTATCCTATCAAAACATTTTGTGCCTCTTGGGAGAGGATGACCATCATTTGATATTGACCCCAAGTCTCTATGGTCCGCCTCCCTGTCTGGGGACACTGATGTTGCTCGTGAACATGGTTTAGGAGTCTTGGCATCTTGCAGCCACACCACAAATGTTTGCTGAACTGAGGGCCATTGTTCTAAAACAGTGAAAAGTAAGTCCTTAAGTGAGAGAAAAATGAGAACTGGCAGGAAATCAGCTTAAACATGATGATCATGATGATCATGCTTACCTGAATGACTTTTAAAAGCATCACTGAATATGACCAAAAAGAAATTCCTGTATGTTCTAAAATGCTTGAAAAAATAAACCATAGCTAGTGATATCTTAGACTACGCAAAGGGGGATGTTCTGTACTTTAACTTGATCTCATATCATAAGCTCGGCGACTTTCTTATTTTGTTCCTCACATAGTCTGATATTTGGTCGGTGCTCATTAAATATTTGTTGAACGTGTGGATGAACAAATGAATGATACCTGTTTCCTGTGCTATGCATCAGAAACACTAGTGGCCATATTTCAGTGTTGCACAATATAGATGGCTTAGTTAAAAACAAAACAAAACACAGCTCCATTAGAGTGTGATAAGAATCTGACGCAAACACCCTACCATCAATGTATAAATGTAAAACATAGGCACAACCCAGCCACTACATGGTAGCTAACCAGAGGCAGTTGGGGTCTGGAGAAGATCACCCTCTGTGAGGTCACCACATGCAGTAAATACTCAGGTCTAGTGAGGAACGTGTGAGAGAGGAGTGTATTAATGGAGTAAACCCACTTTTAAATACTGTATCTTTGTGGAAGCAGTGGCAAAGAGAAATGGTTGCTGTTATTGGAGTTTTAAGTCAAATGATCTCACTTTAGGATCTTTTACTTTTTCGGGGAGACTCTGAAAAAGAGACCTTTCTGATCCACGTTCAAGCAGTGATCATGTAGAGCCTAAAACGGTGATCTGTGACTCCATGTACTGGCTAGACTGTGAGCTGAAGGACAGGATTCTCTTGTATTCTTTCTTCTACCCCCCAGCACAGTAGCGGCTCAGCAACCTAACACAGGGTGGTGGTGGATTTGTTCTGTGGAGGACATTATGGTATTTGTGATGATTAGAGGATAAGATTGTAGATTTATTGCTTGCTACCCACCCTCCCAGACATGAATCCACCCTGATTTTCTGAGGGCGTGTATACATTCTCAGAAATACACAGCTGCGTTATGTTCAGTCTTGTGTTACCCTTTTCACAAAGAAATGGGAAAACCCACTCTGGAAGGCAGTGGAGTGTCATGATTACTCATGTATCCTCGGCACAGAGCCTGATATATAGAAAGGGCTCAACAGTGATCTGTGGGGTGAATGAAATTATAATTGTTCTTCAGTTGTTTGGTAGCTGAAACGTAGTTTTGCTAAATAAATCATTAAGACTTGAAGTCTTGAGGAAAAGAAGATAATACAAAGCATTTGTTATATGCTAGACTCCTTACAGATAGTCAATTACTTGATTTTTACGGTCCTCATATGAAGAGAGTAGTGTATCCCCATTTTGCTGATGAGAAACCAAGGCTGAGGTTATGTCACTTTTTGAAGAAATGGCAGAGCCAAGATTCGGACCCTCCATCTGCCTGAATCTAGCAACCACGCTCTTTCCTCTGACCGCTCACCGCAATGGTGATTACCATATGGTCCGTGTTATGTACAATTTGAGGGCATTTCAGAAGCACACTGAGCTGGTTTCCTCTTAGTAGTCCATGTCTCCAATCTGTGCAAGTGTTTCTTGAAAAATACAGGTTAAACTAACACCATTTATAAACTAGTTTGCAAAGGGGAAATGTCAAAATTTTAGATATCTTTTAAGAAACGTTTCTTAAATAGATAATTTTAATTGCCGAATATTTTGTTGTTTAAATATTTTATATTTATGGTGATAATTGGATGGGAAAAAAAGTCATACTTGCAAGGGCAGCCCTCCCTCCTCTTTTCCTGGGCTGACACCTAGTGGTGAGTTTTGTCATGGCAGTGTTAATCTGGGTGTTCAATTTTGACTGTAGCTGTCAATTGATTTTAGGATTTTTAAAAAATCAGTTATTTTCATCATAATAAAAGTAGCCACATTTGTATAAGGCTAACTTATTAGGGCTCATAACAATGGAACTTTGATTTGATTTAACATGAAACTTAAGTCCATCACATCAAGGCTTGCTAGCAGAAAATGATGTTATTTAAAATCTTGGGGTACTTGGGGCACCTGGCGGGCTCACTCGGTAAAGCATGTGACTCTTGATCTTGGGTTCATGAGCTTGAGCCCCACATTAGGCATAGAGATTACATAAGTTAAATAAAAAGGTGGGGGCAGCCCTGGTGGCCCAGCAATTTAGCGCTGCCTTCAGCCCGGGTTGTGATCCTGGGGACCCAGGATCGAGTTCTGCGTCGGGCTCCTGCACGGAGCCTGCTTCTCCCTCTGCCTGTGTCTCTGCCTCTGTGTGTGTGTGTGTCTGTCATGAATAAATAAATAAAATCTTTAAAAAGTAAAATAAAATTAAAAAAGGAGGGACGCCTGGGTGGCTCAGTGGTTTAGCGCCACCTTCAGCCCAGGGCGCGATCCTGGAGACCCGGGATCGAGTCCCACGTCAGGCTCCCTGCATGGAGCCTGCTTCTCCCTCTGCCTGTGTCTCTGCCTCTCTCTCTGTGTGGGTCTCATGAAAAAATAAATAAAGTCTTATATGCATATATATAAAATCTTGGGGTACGTGTCATGCCCCTTCCCCCAACCTGACTGGTAACCATGGCAACCACCAAGTCCTGGACACTGGCTCACACACACTGACAAGTTTCAATCATTGCACTTCAAGATGATGCAGGGCAGAGACAGGATTGCACTAAGGTACGGTTACTCCTATGGTAGAATGTTGGGCAAGGTAGTAGCCCTCCAGAAGCAGGATGAATTGCTCGCTCTGCCTGGGTGCCAAGAGGAAGTTTCCCAGGGACAGATGCCCATGGGTGGCACCTTACAGAAGGAATAGCACTTCCCCAGGAGCAGGGGCTCACACAAAGGCAAGGGGTGTGGGAACTACACAGCACAGTTAGGTACCAGGGATGGTCACTTGACTGGAGCATGGACAGGGGAGAAGCCGAGGGTAAAGTGGGAAGGGGCCAGCTCCAGCCCATGAAAGACCCAGATGGCCACAAAAGGGTTTTAGCACAAATACCATAAACCAGCGTTTCTAGAACAATGTTCCTGGAAATATTAGGTCTACAAGATGTTAGGGTTTTTGATCACATAAAATTTGGGACTGTTGCACATTGTGTACTTTTTTTTTTTTTTTTAGATACTTACTATGCATATTGCTAAAGCCTGGCTGTAAAAAAAAATCTGGTTAACTTTGTTTAACGTAGCATTTTTCAAAAACCCTATCTCCCACAAAATACCTATTAACATTCCATGCATCTACTAGTCCTCACCACAGTTGGGGAAACACTTCTGTAGCTAATGATTGATGATGAATTTTTCCCACTCTAAGGCCCTGGAATTAGGATACCAACTATAGTCATTTTATGCCCCCCGCCCCCCCCCCAGTTGCTGTGAACCTCAAAGCGTGTGCCCTTTCCAAAGGCTTTCTTGTCTGGCCAGACAGAGGTTTGTGGCCAATGTGTGGTCCTGAGACATAGAGCCCAGCCATCCCTCGACTCTCAGTTTGGGATCCCAATCTGCCAGTTGGTTCCCCCGGTCCAGCAACTTGATCAGCGTCTCAGTCAGGATCTAACCAGGGCCAACAAACACCCCTTCAGATGTTCACAAGAGGGGAGATCATTCAAGGAAGTGGTTATCCAACTGAGAGAGGAGCAGAGACGCAAAAAGGGGCAGAGAGGTAATCCAGAGATCGGCCACAGCTGAGGTGGTGCCCCTGAGGCCAGGGCGGGGGTCAGAGTCGGGGTCACCTGACCAAAGCTGGACCCAGTGGGTCTGTGCAGTGGGCACCTGAGTCAGAGAGGAGGCAGGACGACCCGCCCAGCAGCGATAGAGGAGAAAACCTCAGCTGCTTCTTCCTGTCATCTTCCTCCCCGGTCCCTCACATAGACCCAACCAGGCAGGAAGGCAGCTGACCTGGGAGCCCAGGAGATTCAGCCTGTCTTCTGCACAGGACGGCGCAGAGGAGTGCAGAGTGGGTCTAAGGTCAGACAGGGAGCTCCCAGATCCCAGACACTAAGCTATTTAGTGATGCACCCCACCCCGCCCAGGCAAGTACTGAACAGCATGCTGAAGCTAAAAGCTCCCTGATTTCTAGTTATACCTGGTGCCAACCTGAGCTCTGCCTCTTCTCAACTGTGTGCCTCTAGGAGGGTTACTATAGCTTTCAGAACCCTAGTTCCTCAATTGTAAAATAGGAAAAAGAACCTGTACTCGAATGATACCTTTCCGGGGCCTCCTTGACATATTTGTGGCTAGTTTCTGTTTTTGTTTTTGTTGTGTTTCTCTTTTAAGATTTTATTTAAAATATGAGAAACAGACATTCATGAGAGACGCAGAGAGAAGCAGGCTGCCTGCGAGGAGCTTGATGCGGGACGTAATCCCAGGACCCTGGGATCATGCCCCGAGCCAAAGGCAGAGGCTCATCCGCGGAGCCACCCAGGCATCCCTGGTTTCTGTTTTATAATGAAATAAGAACAAGGTATTTACAACTTTTTGAGCTCAGCGTGGAGCTAACAGGAGTGTTAGAACTCTATGTATGTTGGTCAACCGCTCTAAACTTCAGTGAATTGGCTGGAGTTGTATTAGATAGCATCATGATCTAGTAGATGTCTGGTTTCTTAATATACTCCCTTCCTGGGGATGTGAGAGTGAGAGGAAGCTCATAAAGTGGGCAACAGAATGTTCAGGTGTCAGAGAGGCTCTCTGCGTGTACTGTCGCTACCAGTTCCGTACAAGGTAAAGAAAATTGAGATTCAAGGAGAGCTGCCACTTAAGAGATGTTAAACCTTGGGGATTATGCCCTTCTTGAACCACAGATGTTTCTTATGTTATGGGGAGAAAAATGCTATCCTCATTAAAACTATTTTAAGAACTGAATGAGATTACAGGTATAAATTACTTGTCCACCCATCCTCCCCGCCCTCCCCAGCAAACGGTGGAGGCACCTTCCACCTTACCCAGTGAATGCCCAATTCACCAGCAGCCACATTCCACGTGGCTGGTGTGGAAGGATTTTGGGGAAGCCTTAACAGGAGATTATTTAGGTTTGATTTGCTGGTCCTGTTAGTGATATGGCCTGGCAGGCCTCCACTCACCCTGTTCTCCTGTCACAGCTCACTGGCATTATTCATAAACCATTTGCTTGAGACTTTCTTTGCCCATGTTCCCACTATGATGCATTTTGAGTCTCCTCTTCACGACCTTTAAAAATGGTCTGTAGGTTTTGGGGGTGTCCTGAGCAAGTCAGTTGTCAGCTTAAAAGGCCATTATCCTTTGAAGGGGAACTTTTATCCTGAGTTCATTAGTTTTATCCTCATTTGATGAGTGTTGGGCAAACAATAAAAAAGATGGGGGGAAGGGGGAGAAGGGAAAACCCATCTGGTAAACACATACTTCTTGCCCTTTATTTTTATTTTTTTGGTTAAATGTGCATGGTATTATCCCCAAATTGATAGGTAATAATATAATAGGAATAATATAATATATTATTATATATTATATATATAATAGGAAATAATATAAATCAATGACTTGGAACAAACATTTCTCAAGACCCTCCCTTTGGCTGACATGCATGGTTCTAGATGCTTGGAGATGCAGCACCGGACAAGATAAAGTCCCAGCCCTTGAATCCCTTATATTGTAGGCAGACACAGGAAACAAAGATGAAAGTCGGTGAGTAATGTGTCAATTAAAAAGAAAGCCAAGGAAGGAGATAGAGCCCCAGCTGAGGTAGGGGCTAGTAAGAGATGGAACTGGATTGGAGGCCAGGTCTCCCTGCCTGTAGAATTCATGTTTTTTCCCACTGGTCCCAGTCTGCTTCCAGTCCTCTTTGGTGATGGTTTCCAGCAGCTAGTGAAGCAACATGAACTCAGACATTTTGCTTCTTATTCTGGAGTTGATGATCCAGTGTGTCAGGATGGCGACATTGCAATCCTAGGGTACAGAAGACATTTTTGCTACACTCTCTGCTGTCAGCAGCATGTAGCTATTTCCTTCATCTCTCTGGTTTCCCAAACACATTTAATCTTGATGCAGAAAGCATCTTGGCAGCTTGGACTCAAGCCCTAGTGCTGAGGAGCCCAGTCTGTCCTAGAGGAGGGTCCCGGTGACTGCTGGCTCAAAGGAACTCATTGCCTCTTTTCTCTCTGCTTCCAAAATTGATGTCGTAGGTAGTAGCCTAGGTAGACTTAATCTGTTTCTTTTTCTTGATCTCTTAGTGCTCAGTAAGGCACTTTAATCCTATAAGTATTGAGCACCCAGAGATGGATCAAATATGGAACCTGCCCATAGGAATCAGCTACTTTTCCACTTATGTAATTTTGAGCAAGTTAATTCAGCCCTCTGAGCTTCAGTTTCCTCATCTGTAAAAGGGGAGAACAAGTGTAATCTACTTCATAGGATTGTGGTGAAGATCAAATAATACAGCATGGCACCTAGCGTGTGGAAGGAACTTAATATTAGGTGGGCCTTTTTAAAAAATAAATTTTGTATTTTAGAGCAGTGCTATATTCACAGAGATATTAAGGGGAAAGTACAGAGATTTCCCATATACCTCCTGTTCCCACTTATGCATTGCCTCCTCCGTTAATGACGTTCATTTTTAAACATATGAACATAATTCTTTAATTTATAGCTGAGCTTTCTCTACATTCTATCCTATGAGGAAACAGTGGAGTAGATGTGAGGTTTTCCTTCTCATAGAGAAAATATTATATGTATTTTAATGAAACGATGGTGAGAATTGTCGTCATGACTATAGTTTATAAAGAAATGTTGATATTCAATCTTTACAGTACTTCCTACTGGATAGATATCGTTTATACATTTTAAAAATATTTTTATTATAAGATAACTTGTAAAGTATATCAAGAAAACTGCCTTAATCACATGAATAGCTTAACCATTTATTATAAGACCAACACTACCCAGCACGAGAAATGAGGCTTTACTACCTATCACAGAAAACCTCTTTCCATGAAAACCCTTTCCCTCTTGCCAAAAGTAACCACCATCCTCACTTTCCTATTTCAAAAAAATAGTTTTATTATCCAAATGTTTGTTGCTAGATGCTATAGTTTAGTATTGGCCATTTTTAAAAAATGATATGGTTTTTAATTCTCTTCTGTATATTCCTCCTCCCCCTCTTTCATTTCAGTACAATTTATCTGTTGAATAATCCAGATCTATAGTTTTCCACAGTGTGGATTTTGTGGATTGCATAATCACGGTGCTGTTCACTATGTTCCTCTGTCTTCTGTATTTCCTGCTAATTGGTAACTGGATCCTGAGATGGGATAGACTATGACTCAGTCCCTTTGGCAAGACAATAGGAGGCATGTCAAGTCTGGTTGTCTCTTTTAGTGACTTTTAGTAGCCAGTAATGCTTAGTGCCTATATATGTTTGTTTATTCACTGGGACTTGGAAAACAGTGATTAATATTTTAAGCTTACTTATTTTTCATTTATTGGCTGGAATATTTTTATGAAGAGACACTTTCCTTCATTTACTACTTTGTTACGCAGTGACACAGTTCATATAGCAAAGATAAGAGAAATATTTGGTTCTTTCCCTTTATTTACCAGTTTTTAATATAATGAATTATTAGTTCCCTAACATCCTCAAAATGTGATAGTTCTTTTGTATATGTAGATTGTGGCCCAGTGGATTTAAACATTTGCTGGTTTGGGGTCTCTTGCAATTTTTTTTTTTAAGATTTTACTTATTTATTCATGAGAGACACAGAGAGAGAGGCAGAGACATAGGCAGATGTCCTGATGCGGGACTCGATCCCAGAACCCCAGGATCACAACCAGAGCCAAAGGGAGACACTCAACCACTGAGCCACCCAGATGCCCCCCTCGTACAATTATTATTAATGAAGTTCAAACTGTTCCAACTTCTTCAGGTCGGTGCCTGAGTACTTTTTCTTTAAACATGATCCTAGTAGTCTTTGATCACTCTCTTGTTATCTGATATTGGAAGATGTTCCAGGTTCATCTTAGACAGTTCCTGCCCTCAAACCTGAAATCACACATTTCTTCAGGTAGCACTGGGGGTTTTTTTAGTGAGAAAAAAATATCTCAAGCTTGAAACCTGGGTGTTAAGTATACTCACTTCTCTTGGACTGGTCAGTCTCCAGGCCTTTTCTTTTTTTTTTTTTTTAATTAATTAATTTATTTATTTATGATAGTCACACAGAGAGAGAGAGAGGCAGAGATATAGGCAGAGGGAGAAGCAGGCTCCATGCACCGGGAGCCCGACGTGGGATTCGATCCCGGGTCTTCAGGATCACACCCTGGGCCAAAGGCAGGCGCTAAACCGCTGCGCCACCCAGGGATCCCTCCAGGCCTTTTCTGTGGACAGAGCTAGAACACACACACATGCATACATGTGTACGTATATCGATGCTTCCAATCCAAATTCAAGAATGTTAGAGCTTTTGCCCAACCTCTTCTCTGTTACATTTGTATTTCCTTCCTTCCGTACTGAGAATTCTGGTTCTCAAAAGGGCACAGGGGATAATAGAATTAGGATATCCCTAATTACTCATTTGTTTTGCACACAGAAGCCTGGGTGAACAATACTAACACTAGCACACTAGTATGATTACAGAAAACCTTTTAACCTTTGCATATTCTCTCCCTATTCTCCCCAGCGTTTGTATTGTTACAGTGTTTCCACGGCTGGCACATTCAGCCTTTACCTGCCCCACTCTCTCCCTCTCTGCCTTTCTGGTCTTAGCCTTCAGGTCACGGTAACCAGTTCAAATGGTGAGGTATCTTCAGTCATATTTGGTTGTCTGAGGCTTGCTCTCTGGTAGAGATTCCTCAGGAGGGGTTCCTAGGAACAATATTCCCTCTTGTTATTAAAGGTTGATCATTTTGCTGTGCCCTTTCTACACGAGTCAGTTTGGCTGGATATAAAATCCTCGGCTCATACCTTCTTGCCTTGAGTATCTTTAACCTATTACTCCATTTTCTTCCCGCAAAAAGCATTGCTGTCAAAGTCTAATGGTAATCTTAATTTTCTTTAGTAAATCACATGCTCTCTTTTACTAGATGCCAGGGATTTTTTTTTTTCTCTTTTAAAATCCAGTAATTTTATTACACTGTCACAGAGAGTCATTGTGGGTCTGTAGTCTAAGGTATATAATGTGCTCTTACAGTGTGTGTGAAACATGCAGTTTTGAGTTTTTGTTTTTGTTTTTTTAGTTTCAAGAAAATGTTCTCAATAAGTTTCAGTTTCAATTCTGTTCTTTTGCTCTATTTTTCTTCTTCGGGGGCTCCAATTATTCTTCTATTTGATCTTTTACTATTCTATTTGATTTTTTGCTTTCATTAAAATCGGTATCTCTCTTTCTTTAACTTCTTATGTTACTATTGAGATAGAATTCCTCTTTAATTTTTGTTTTTAACATTTTTTCTCTCTTTTGTTAAAGCATCATCTTTCCCATTGATTTGCATTTACATCCCCTCCAGTTTGTTTCTAATTCTTGACAGCGTTCCGTCTCCTCATTTCTCAGTCTTTATAATTCAGATATATGGTGTTCTTTCATGCTTTGTATATTTTCTTAATGTCTTTAGCACATTTTGACACCACAGAGTTCAGTTTTAGTCTATTTTGTAGACATATGCTCAGGATATATTTTTGTGAACACTTCTTTCCTTTTTTCTTATAACTTTGTGTAGAATTTGACCTCAGTGCCTTTATGTTATTAATTTTTATGTGAACTTAGTTTTCCTGACTTGAGAATGAAATAGAGTTCAAGAATGCTTTCCTAACTTCATAGAGCTCCCTCTTCTGTCATTTTTGGTGGTGTTCAAAAATAATGCACCTGCTTTCTGAACTTTTCTGGCTGTGTTCCCTTCTCCTGCTTTGATATAGATCTTCTTTTCCCTTCCTCTCTTCTGTGTCTATCCTGCTCAGTCTTGCTCATTCCTGATTCCACTTCCAGAGGCTCCTCCCCAGTGTGGATCCCTTTCTCGAGAGGGAGTCCCGACACATTCTGCCAAGAGTCCACAGGGGCTCCTAGGGTTTGTCGGGGCAGATCCCTATAGCCCCTCAGTTCTTCTTCCTGTTGGCCCCTTGTGCTCATTACTGTTGCAGAGGTCAGAACCCTCCCAGTTTCACCAGCTTTTATTAAATAGGCCCACTGAGCTTTCTGCAAGACCCTGTCAGCTGTTTTGAGATTCTCTGTTCTCATGTCAGTCTATCAGCACAGACACCGGCACCAAACAGGTCTGTTGGTGATTTGCAGTGTTGATGGTTTGCACTTGCCTGCTTGCATATGGGGGCCCATTGTTCATCTAGTTTTGCGGTCAGTGTTGCACCTTTTGCTACCTAGCTCTCCTTTTTTTATGTGGCGATTTGAAGATACCACCACCACCAAATTTCCAGAATTCCCATTTCCCATTTCTTCCTGAAAAATCCAGGAAGAGATAGTATATCTGCTGTAAGTGTAGGACATGCCCTTGTGGAACTTATATTGTGCTGGAGGAAAATCAGTGGTAAACATGGACCCAAAGCGGAAGCTGATGATCTCAGGCAGTGGTAATTAATTACTAGGAGGAAAAGAAAACATGGTGGGCAGTAGTGAGTGATAAGTTTGAGGGGAGTGGGGGAGTGCTTTGCTCTTTGGTGCTCTCTTCCAAGGAGCTGGTATCTGAGCTAGAATGTGAATGATGAGAAGTAATGGGGATACAGGTACCTGGAAGGAGAACACTCTAGGCAGAACAGGCAACAAGGAAGGAATGGGTTTGGTTCGTTTGAGGCTCAGAATGCAAGGCAGTGAGGCTGACACAACAAATACAGGCAGAATCATAGGAAACAAAGTTAGAGGGGGGGAGGCAGGGCCAGATGTTTAAAATCCGGCTCAGAGGTTTTTTTTTTTTTTATGAGAGTGGGAATGAGAAACATCTTGAAGGTAGGTATTACTGGGGTTTGGGGAGAGGGACAGGAGGACCTTGCAGGGTCGGAAGAGAGTTTGAATTTTAATCTAGGGACAGTGGAAGCCCATGGAGGGACTTTAAGCAGAAATGAAGCATGACCAGTTCAAATTTCAAGAAGCTTGTTTTGGCTGTTGTGGGGGCTCCAGAGTAGAAGTCAGGGAACGGTGGAAGGGACTGAAGAGAGACCCTGTTGCCAAGTGGAAATGGAGAGGAGTGGTCAGATTTGGGGTATAATTTGGTGCAGAATTTGCTAATGTGTTGATGAGGGTGAGAGAATAATCAAGGATTCTTCGAGGTTCTTGGTCTACCTCTGGTTTTTCATCTTATTGAAGCTTATTTTTCAGAGAGGGTCAGACAGAGCTTTGCTCATGAACAAATAAATAGATAATAGTATAAAGCAAATGAAAAATAACTGAACAGTCTTGGTCTCTAGAATATATAAAGAATTTCTGTGAACCAGTAAAAATTAAAACAGGGAAAAGATGTGAGCTGATATTACACAGGACAGGTAACATCTATGTTTCATAAACTTACAGAAAATATACTCAACTTCACTAACAAATCAAGGAAACTGAAGTTAAGACCAAGGCATCATTACTTTTTGTGCCTATTGAATTGACAAGAATTAGGAAATCTGTGACTATGTGGAGCAACAGGAGGCCTTATTTTGCTAGTTAAAAGCATAAAATTGGTACCTCAATTTTACAAAACAGTTTGGTGTTATTTTATAAAACTGAAACTCTAGCCCACTTAGGCTAGAAGACATGCACAAAAATTGTCACGGCAACAAAAAAAACTGGAAATGCCATAAAGAATGATAAATTATAGTATATTTATATGATGCAGTATTAAACCACTTGAAAATCAGTGAATTAATGAAGCAACAATATGGATGAATCTTAGCAACATATAGTGTAATACCAATTTTTAAGGCTTAATAGTAAGTAAAACTAAATATTGTTTAGGCCACACAATGTGTACTAAATTTTTGTTTATTTATTTATTTTTTTTTAATGAGAGTGGGAATGAGAAACATCTTGAAGGTAGATATTACTGGGGTCTGGGGAGAGGGACAGGAGGAGGCAGTGGAGGGATACCAAACAATGATAATGTTTTCTTAAGTTCAGTGGTATGTTTACAGATGTTCATTTTGTTATTGTGCTACATAGCTCATTATAGGTTGCAGATAGTCTTTCATGTGTAAATATAAATTGCATGTAATTCAATGGAATTATAGAATAGGTAAATTATTAGTAATTTCCAAATCCCATAATTTCATAACATTATGTTTAAAATCTGGCTCAGAGTTTGCAAGGTCTGGACCCTAATAGTGTAACACATTTCAGACCTCTTGAGGATCTTGAAATGTGGCTTGATCCAGTTTGTTAAGGTTCTGGATTTCCTTAGTGCCTGTGAAAGAGAGGGGATGGCTCAATCTGAATGTAAGTCCACATTCTTTTGCAACACAGAAAAGCCAACAGGAAGAAAGAAATCAGAAACTCTTTTGGACAAATAAATTTGAACAGAGTGTCTCAGAATGATCTGATGGATCCCTCTGAATAGTGACCACATTGTGTACCTTATTCTAAAACCTACCCAACTCATTTTAAGACTCATCCCCTTTGGGTTCTAGCACTTCAGACACTTCACAGGAAGGATGGGTACATGCAAATCACAGTCATCGGCCCCAAAACTCCAAGAAGTTTGTCTTTCTGAGCCCCATTTCTAGCACAAGGAATGGCAAGTCATCTTTGGAATCTGAGAGAGACTCCAATATGGTGCCGTTTCTTGCTCTATCATTTAGAGTAATTACAAGGAATTCTCTATTATTTATAGTAGTAATGGTATTATTATCCCATTTCTTTTTATTATTTAAAACCATCCTTTTCTAAACTTCAGCATGCCAAAAGATAGCAGATTGTTCCTGTCAATTCATTATCTCCGTTCTTAGAATACTGAGGAGAGTTAGTGAATTAGTGAATGGACAGACCGATGGATGGATGAATTTATGCCATTTTCTTTTTAGTCAAGGTAAGAATCCCATTGGGAGGGGGAAGCCCACCACTAAAATGAATAAAAGCATTTTCAAAAAACAATTTACAACATATATTGAGCACCTACTATATGCCTGACACAGAGCTCAGCACTCTGTAACTACATGGCAAATAAGTGGTAAAATTGTGATCCAGCTGCAGGGCTTGGTGCTGTAGAAATATGTGTTTTTCCTTTGGCCGGAGAAACATTTCAAGAGCAGAAACTGAGGAGACCAAAATGAGATAATTCCTCCAAATATGAACTTGTGACCTTGCAGTTGCTGCATAAAATGTCCTAAAGCTTCTTGTGTGGGGGACTGTTGTTTGTGAGCGCCAGCACTGGGTGAAGCAGTGATAGCCGCTCTCCATTATTCATCCATATCTGACATGTGGCTTTTTTTATTCGTCTTCTATCCTGCACTGCAACCTTAGTGGTTCCTTTTTTTGTTGTTGTTGATTAATATGCACAAGAACGCTTGTAATTCTGAGAAGATGTGATGAGAAAGAGTGTAGGATTTACAGCAAGACAGACAGGAGTTCCTACCCTGGCTCGGTTTCCTTATCTATAAAATTGAAACTTTAACAGCAATTTTGGAAGCCATTATGAGAATGAAGCACATTTTACTATAATATGTATGATCACGTTGTAAAAAATGTGATCAGAAAATATTCATTTTCAGCCTTCCTCCCACAGTCGCTGCAGCCTTGCTGTGATATTAATCCGAATGCCAGACTTCGGGAAACGACTGGCCAGTGAGCAGCATGGACTCCCTACACTTTGGGTGATGATAAGCCAGTTACTGTCTTTGTGGACAGGTTTTTCTGTGTGTCTTACAGTTTAGTTTAGAAGGACTTTTATTTTAAAGGCAATCATTTTAACTGCTGTCTTGTAGGGCTCCCACTGCAGATTTCACTTGATTTGTCAAAGGGAGCTAGGAGAGAAGCTACAGACCCTGCCCCCTCTCTTGAATCACATTTAGATTTCAGGCATTAATGGTACTTTAGAAAAAAAAAAAAATGGTACTTTAGCCAACTGTGATAGTTTGAGGTAAGAGTAGAAGGTTTGACCTGAATTGAGGAATGTTCTACAAAGTAGCTGGCCTGTACTCTTCGAAAATGTTAATATCTTGAAACAAAGAGAGACCCAGAATTATTTTAGATTAAAGAGGACTAAGAGGACAGCTGCAGGCAATATATGATCCAGGAATTTTTTTTTTTTTTTTTTTTTTTTTTTTGCTATAAAAAGACATTGTTGGGACAATTGGTGACTCCTGCAGAAAGTCTGTAGATGATCATGATTTTTATTTTATCAATGCTAATTTCCTGATTTTGTTTTTTGTTTTTTGTTTTTTTTTTTAATTTCCTGATTTTGATCATTATATTGTAGTTCTTCATTTTCGGAAATACAAGCAGTTTGCTGTAATGCCTGTTTTAACAACACAAGATTGTTCTGATGCGACTGATAGATTTGGGAACAGTTTCAGCAGAATGCAAATTTCATGTTTGATTATGCATGACATCATCCATGAGAAATACTAGGTGAATGCAGAAAACTGCACCCAGCTGAACCGAGATATGTAGGGATACACAGAATGCACACGTGCATACTGCCAGCTACCTCAGTTCACCGCGTGCACGGTTAGCCACACATCCTGTCCGTACCAGTGTCATAACGCTCCAGCCTGCTACCACCACATCGCAGGCTGCCCGTATGCTGCAGTCCTCCTGACACACACTTCCACAGTAAGCTTCAGGTCTTTTTCAAGGTAAAATGACATATTAATTGTCTTATTTATATATTTCTTACCCATCCAACATGTATAAAGCAGTGTTATTGTTTTTATTAGGTTTTTACTTTATTTCTAACATGTCACTGATGAAGTTTTTGAGCGTTAAGCCCCTAAATGTGATTTTTAGGAGCATGTATGTTGCATTATAGCACAACTGACTAAACTTAAGTATGTAGGGCTAAAAGGAAGCTATGTCTTAGATTTATTCTCAAATGATTCAGGAAAACACTTTATACAGATAAAACATTTATAATATATACTATAATAATGTGTATGTGATGCTCACACGCTTGTGCAAAGGGAAAGAAGGAGAGATAAAGCCATTGTGGTGAAATGTTAGCATTTGGGGAATCTAGGTAAAGGGTAAATGGGATTCTTTGTACTATTCTTCCAAATTCTCTGTAAATCTGAGATTCCCTCAAAAGGTTAAAAGGGGAAAAAAGAGTAGAATATTGGGGATTTTTTTTTTTTAATTGAAGTTCAGATGTGAAAAGAAAGGAAATAGAAAGGGGAAATGACTCATCTGGGAAAAAGAGCAAAGCAGATGGGGGGAGAAGATCCTCAACACACCCTCCACAGAGTAGATTAAAACATGAGCTTAGTTTGAGACAAGCATTTATAAAATATTATAGGAAGAGTACATCTACAAAGTGGAAAAGAGAGATATTTTGCTTTTCCAGGAAGATTTTTTTTTTTTTTGGGAGGCTAGCCCAGAATACTGAAAAACAGAATAAACTTACATTTATGGAAATCACATAAATTAACAATTCTAAATTAGTATCTTTATTCTCTTCCTAAATAATACAAGGATTTTAATATACTTTACTCATCAGACACCCCCATGAACAAACCTTATCATTGTTAGAATATTAGTTTCACTTTTTAAAAGAACATTAACAATAAATAAAACTGTAATTAGACACTGTATCAATGTGTGTGTCCTACTGCTTCTCTCTGGGGTCACTTTTTTTTTTTTAAGATTTTTTATTTATTTATTCATGAGAGACACAGAGAGGCAGAGGGAGAAGCAGGCTCCATGCAAGGAGCGATGCAGGACTCGATCCCAGGACTCCAGGATCACACCCTGGACCGAAGACAGGCATCAAACTGCTGAGCCCCACAGGGATCCCTATGGGGTCACTTTTGTCTTTGGAAATATCTTCATTTTGCTATGACTTTTGAAGGATAGTTTATCTGTGTATGAAATTGTATATTGATATTTTTCCTTCTGCCCTTTGAAAATTTTTCTTTTTTCACCTGTTTTTATTTGGTAAAAAAAATCTGTATCAGTACAACTTTTTTTTTTTTTTTTTTAAATAAAAGCCCATCTTACAGTGCCTGGGTGGCTCAGTCATTGAGCACCGGATTCTTGGATTCTTGGCTTCAGCTCAGGTCCTGATCTCAGGGGTCGTGAGATCAAGCCCCACATCTGGCTCCATGCTTGGCAGGAGTCTTGGATATCCTGTCCCTCTGCTCCTTCCCTTGCTCATGCACATATGTGTGAGTGTGCTCTCTCCCTCTCTCTCTCTCAAATCTTTTTTAAAAACCCATCTTTTCTCTAGGAACTTTTCACCTTCTATTCTACAGTTTTGCTATAATGTATCTAGGAATGGGTTCATTTTTATTTATCCTACTTGGGTACTAATAGTGTGTTTTCAATCTCAGAACTCATGTATTTTCTCAGTTCTGGAATATTCTTAGCCATTATCTCTCCAAATATCACTTTTCTTCCAGGCATAGGGTTTCTTTGTTTTTGTGTTTTATTCTGAACACTCCTCTATAAATAGTTGGAACTTCCCAACCTATTATCCATGCCCTTGAATGTTCTTCTTTTACTCTTGATCTCTCTCTCTCTGCTTTGTTCTGCTGAACTCCTCGGTATTATCTTCCAGGATAGGCGATAATTTTTTTTAATGTCATGGCTTAAAAAATTATATTTTACATGAGGCGAAATAGCTAGTAAGGTAGAGAACCTGGATTTGACCCCAGATCTACCTAACTTCTGACTTGCATTCTCTCATTTGTGAATTAATAAGTTCATCTCAAAAGTTAAAACCCCGGAACAGTGAAATAGCACCAGATTACTGCATTATCCTGTCATGTGGGTGGATGTAATTGAGAGGATGAATGTGACTTCAGCCCAGACCAAGCAAGATGCCATGTGCTGGAAGACCTGAGAGGTGTCAAGAGTTATATTTGGCCTCTTCCATTTTCACCCTGAGTTGTTTCTGAGAAAGAGAACTTTAGTTCTTTTTGTCTTCTATAGTGCACAAAATTTCCATCTTTCCTATTCTGTTTGGCTGTCTAAATAGACTGTTTACCAAGGTTTGTTTGTATACCACTTGTCTCTTCTCGGTAGCAGAATTTTGGTTTTGTTTTATTGGGCAGATGTTGTTAAACTTAGAATTTTTCAACCACAGGGAAGTGATGAAATGTTTACAATGTTATTCTATAAATATAAAATAGCCTATTGTTATTATTCAACATTTGTTAGGCGCCCACAGAGTGCTGGGTGTTGAATATTACAATGTGGGGGTAGGAAGTGTCCAAGCTCACAAATTTTTTTCTGTGCTAATCACATCCCTTATAATTTCTTTGTAATATTGTTTCTGTCATTTATCTCAAGTAGTTCAGTAACATTTTGTGGAAGCTCACACCACCCAGCTTGGGCATTACAGCCAGAGATGAAATGAGGGTGACACATATATTACTTTGTCACTCATTCATTTAAAAAGTATTTATTAATCATCTGTTAGTTGACAGGGGAACTCACCAGCCCATAAGGAAAACAAACACAAAAAAACTATTGTAATGCAGTATGATGAAAGAAAGTGCTAGAGAAGAGAGCCGCATGAAAGTTGTGATGAGCTCTGCTGGACTAGGTTGGGAGTAGCTTCCACAGGAGGAGATACTCAATTGAAATGGGTCTTGAAGGAGTTTTCCAGAAAACAAAATATTCCTTTAAGTAAGAGGACAGCAAAGCTAACCCTTTAGGAGAAAATCAAATTGTTCTGTGTGGCTGGATTATAGGGATGTCTTTGAAAGGCATCACCAAGAGGTAGGGGCCAGTTTGTGAAATTCTTTGCTTCACAGGATGTTTGGGTGCCCTTCTGTCACCAGAAGATCTTAAGCAGGGAGCATTTACATTTCTGGAGGCATCATGGAAGCTGGTGGGAAAGAGGTGAGATCCGCAGCAGAGACCAGTGAGAAGCCTGTTGCAATAGTTTTGGAAAGAGGGTGCCTGGATGGCTCAGAGGTTGAGCATCTGGTCATGATCCCAGGATCCTGGGATCGAGTCCCACATCAGGGTCCCCACGGGGAGCCTGCTTCTCCCTCTATGTCTCTGTCTCTCTCTCTCTCTCTGTCTCTCATGAATAAATAAATAAAATCTGGGATCCCTGGGTGGCGCACAGCGGTTTGGCGCCTGCCTTTGGCCCAGGGCGCGATCCTGGAGACCCGGGATCGAATCCCACATCGGGCTCCCAGTGCATGGAGCCTGCTTCTCCCTCTGCCTGTGTCTCCGCCTCTCTCTCTCTCTCTCTCTCTCTGTGACTATCATAAATAAATAAAAAATTTAAATAAATAAATAAATAAATAAATAAATAAATAAATAAATAAATAAAATCTTTTTTTAAAAAAGTTCCGGAAAGACAAACCAAACCCAGAACTCTAAAAGAGTGGAAATGGAGCCAGGAGAACACATCTGAGGAGAGAGAGAAGAGGTGGAGTCCATTGGTCAAAGGTGGGGGACCAGCTAGAAAGGGAGTGGGCTAGGATGACTTCAAGGATTCTGGCTTGGGGGCCCACGGTGGCGACATTTTCACACCATCAGGCTCCAGCAGTAAATATGGCAAGTATTTCTTTGTAAGTGACCCCACCACCACGACCACCATCCTGGAGGAAACCAATAATATTGCTTTCCTGCAAGGACAGCGTCGTAGAGAAGCGGCCCAAGGAAAAAAATGCCTTCACATTCTCCACTCCTTGCAAGGAGAGTAATGAGAACAACTTATGGAAACTTAGTTCTTGTGATTTAACATCTTTGAAGGAATCTTCTCCTTTGCACAGAATAGCTTTGATACTGAGTTGGTGACTCCTGCCTTTAGCTTTCTTTCATCATTGCAGATGGAACACTGGTCATGTGTCTCACCAGCCAGCTCTGTTCTCAATGTGCCTCAAAATGTTCTTTTTGAATAATTAGACTTTTTCACTTAATTTTAAAAAACATTTCGGATGCCTATTATGGAACCTGCATGGTGGCAGGAGCTTTCACCTGGCATCTCATTTAATACTCAGAGCGACCTGAGAGATAAGTAGTGGCACCACTTTTACAGATGAGAAACTGGGATGCCAGGACGTTAAACAATCAGTCCCAGGTCAAAAAGTCCATCAATTACAGAGTCAAGGTTAGAAGCTGATTCATACCTCAAATCTGGTGGTTTTTTTCCTGCCGTTCTATGGCTGTCCACTCATGCAGCTTGAACTTTTTTTCTTGATCAAACGCATCTTTGGGATTTCTCTCCTTCATCCATTCATTGTTATAAGTACAAATAGGCCCTTTTATGTGTCAGTAAGCAGATTGGGTATGGGATTGGCGACAAGGAATGAGACAGGCCAGTGGAGAGAAAGAAAAGCAAATAAGCCTAATATTATAATACAGTTTAATGAGTGCTCCAGAAGGGAAGTAGAGGATGTGGGAGATCTTAGGAGGGATGCCCGACCAGGAATTGGGGCTCCGGGAAGGTGCCCCAAAGGAAGTGATATCCACGGAGATTTGAGGAGTGAGAGAGGAGAAGCAGGAGGAGAGGCAGGAAAGCAGTCCCCAGGCATAGGGATTGACAGACACTGGCCCAGGGAGGGCATGGCAGGGGATGAAATTTAAAGGTAGGTTTGGGTCAGGTCAGGGAGGAGCCAAATCAAGGGGCAGCTCTGGAAGGAGCTGGAAAGTTAAATGAATACGCAGGCATTTTCAGAGGTGGCGGCAGTAGGAGGGTGAGGAGAGAAATGATTAATAGGAAGGCAAGCATGGAGGCAGAGATACTACCCTGGTGGCAGTTACCAGGAGGAGGGAGAGGACGGTGACCTGGCCTACAGAAGCCACCACAGGTGTGGCAAGAAGGGGGTGGGTTTGAGAGATGTGATGGGTGGAATCCACAGGTCTGGTGACTGAGGGAAAGGACAGAGGAGAGAAACGTAAAGCAAGACTGACCCTTGTGGCTAGGCGGGGCCATCCACTGGCATGAAGGAGGAAGAGCTGGTCTGGGAAGAAAGATATGTTCAGTTTTATTCATTTGAGTGTGTCTGTGGACATCACCTACAAAACGCCCGGTTAGGCCACTTTGAATGTGAATCCATGAGGTCAGGAGAGAGGGGTGGCATGGAGACAGAGATTTGAAAGATGTCAATATACGGATGGTAAATAATTAACCAGGGAATATATATAAAGTAGGAAGTAAAGGCCATGTAAGCCAGAGAACATCTGTATTTAAACTACCAAAGAAAGACTAGCCATTGAAGGAGCCAGAGAAGGTGCATTCAAGAGAGTGGGGTTAAAACCAGGACAGCACCCTGAAGCCAGGGATAAGAGTGCTTCCGTGTGTCTAGCCACCAAAGAGAATCTTAATTAGATAGACAGAGAATCTCCTGTTTGCTTTAGCCACTAGAAGGTCTTATAGGAACCTTGGGTGAAACTGGACCCCTCTTCTGGGCGGCCTGACCAGTCGGAGGCAGAGAGAGAGAGTGGTGACAACCCTGTGGTTTTAGAGGGATGAGGGAAATTTGGGAGGTTTTAGTGTGTGTTACTTTAACATTAAACTGGAGTCCATTGAAATGCTGATGAGAAAGAACCAAGACCCAGAGATGGAAGGGCTTTGGCAAAGCAAGGTGGGTAGGTCAGCCTTGAAGCATGGACGACAGGCCCTGTGCCCCTGTGCGTGAACATAAATAGGGAAGGAAGCCTGAGGGATGGCTATGCGGGTGAGGACAGAGGTGTGGAGGAGAGGGGCTTCCATCTGATGCCTCTGGTTTGTGACATCCAGGTAGGAGTGTGTGCATGTGCATGTGTTGGGCAGCGGTTGGGGACTACAGGGGACAGGTGAGCAGGTGGGAAGAGTGGAGAAGGTTCGAGTAGAGCACGGTGGGAAGTACTAGCTGAGTGAACCTGGAAGGTTTTCTTTGACCTAATGCTGGGGGATTTACCCATTTGTGAAGAGGAAGTGGACTTTCCATGGTCTGCCTTGTTTGGTCCTCTTTGCAGCGTGTTCTTAAATTTTTTCCCCCTCTGGCTCCTGTGGAGAAGGGTCATGATGCTGGCTGATTATTGTTCAGTAGGTTATCGATCAGAGAAGGATCCAGTTAAAGTAGTCTTCTCTCTGCCCTCTGGTATGTGGCGTTTGCCTGCCACCTACATTAGTACACAAGCAATGGAGGTGAACTCTCAAATAGTGTCTTCACCCTTGGAGTTTAGATGGTTAGCACATATATCAGGGATGCCCTCAAAATGAGAGGCCAGGATTCTTGCTCTTCTCCTTCCTTCAGTTACCTTCCCACTCCCCCAACAAGGGCCAGTTTTACCCAGTAGGCCAGTTTATACCTAGAGGCAGGCCCTGAAAATGGAGGCAAGAGTTCTTTCTACAGGAAAGAACTGCTCCACTGGCCTGGATTCCTACATCAGCATCCCCAGCCTCCCCGTAGAAATAAAAGGCATGTTTAGAAGGAAGCCTTGCCTAATTTCATGCTGGCTCTACTACTCATTCAGTGTGACCTTGAATGCATCTCCCCCTTTCCTGAGTCTCAATATTATCATCTGTAAAATGGAGCAATGATACCTACTTCTCATACTGCTTCAGAGAAATTCATGAATATTCCCTATCCTTTCTCCACTCTGGCTTTCCAGGGGTGGGACATACTAAGTTGAAGTCTACCTGTCTCCTGCTAGGTAGCTAAGTTGGAGATAAGCATTCGGTTATGCACCTCAGTATCCACAACGAGAGTGCTTGCCACCGTCTGTTCATCTGAACACTAAAGAACAAAGAACAAAGTTTAGATGCTTCATCGGGTCCTGTCCCTAAGACAAGGCCCCCCTCCATGGCCAGTCTGAGACATTAATTGCAGAACCATTTTTGATGGAAGACCAATGTAGTCCATCGTTTCCTCTCTCAGAGGTCAGAACTGGCACTCCTCTGTGGACTAGATTCAACAAACCCAGCCCTGATGTGTGGTAGTTTGTCAAGTGATGTTTTCACTTTTTTTTTTTTTTTTTTTTGGTGGAGGGGGGTTGCCTTGAAATACTTGAAGACATGGAGACAGGGCTTGCCTGCTCTGTTTACACTGCTCACAGTTGTCTTACACCTACTTCGTCATTCCTTTATATTCCTTGTGGGACTCAATTCCTTAGAATTGGCAACCTTTATTTCTAGATCCACTCTGGGTTTTAGTTCTGAAGTAAGCCTGACCATTAACCCCACAGATATCACTGAAAAAGCTTTGGGAATCCTCTCATCGTGTTTGTGGAAAGCATATTGTTGAGGATGTTGTTCACTTATTTATTCAAAGTCTATTTATTGAATGACTACTATGTGCCAAATACTGCTGTGCCCTCTGTTGGATGCCCCACATAAGTGGCCTCTTTCAAATAGGTATCAGAAAGCAGCAGTGTTTCCCCCTTATGTAATTATAGAAAAGACATCATCCATTGCCAAGTCAACTCCCCCATTTACACATATTTTCATCCCAATGATGCCACTGGATCCTTCTCCCTTTTGCTTTCAGAATCAAATGCTCAGATCATCCTTCCTATCACCCTGCTGTTGCTACAAAGTGCAAAGAGCTTACTCTGTTTCCTTGCTTTTTAGGGAGTCTCAGGCCCCTGCTTTTATGACCTTTTAGAGACTCCGGCTTCTGTCCTAAAATTCTAACGGTTGCCAACTGCAGGAGTGATTCCAAAGAGCAGACCCAGATAGTTTCTACATGTATCCCATACACTGAAGTACTTCCAGGTAAATTCACTCTAAACTCTGACCCTGGAATCAAGTTCACCTTTCTAAGTCAAGGCAGGCTAAGAGAGCAGAGGCCTTTGCACCTAGCCACCAAACACATCTGGGATGGGAGCTCTTCTGCTAGGTCATTAGTTGCCATTCCTTTTTTTTTTTTTTTTTTTTTTTTCATTTAACTAGTCCCCCTTTTCGTTAGAAGTAGGTGAATTTAATTTAATGGTATGAGGTATCTTTCAGTTTCAACTCCACTATTCCAAGAACAAATTAAACTTTCCAGCAAGTTGACGTATCAATCTGAATCTATTCAGTGTACCAGATAAACGCGACGAGCATTTCACCAGGATGACTCAGGTTCAGATCTGTGACTCTGTAACTTATTAGCTGTACCACCCTAAAAGCGAGTCACAGCTTATTTGAGCTTTGGTTCCACATCCTATTGTACACATGGAATAAGAACTACCATTTTCCAAGGTTCTTGTGAGGAAGGCCTCAACAGGATAAGGAACATGAAGTGCCGAGCAGACCATGTGGCATGCAGTTGGGAATTAGCCTACTGTTGCTCTAACATGTAAGGGAGATAGATTGTTGTCCTGAAATCTGTTTCATTTTGTCAAAGAAATTGCCAAAAGTGCTCTCCCAACTCCGTATGTTAGTATTAGATGTGGCCTCACATTAATGTTTTACCTCCATGTTTCTTCCCTCCCCTCCCCACTAGACAGTGAGCTTTTTTTTTTTTTAAAGATTTTATTTATTTATTCATGAGAGACACAGAGAGAGAGAGAGAGAGGCAGAGACACAGGCAGAGGGAGAAGCAGGCTCCATGCAGGGAGCTCGATGTGGGACTCGATCCTGGGACTCCAGGATCACGCCCTGGGCCGAAGGCAGACGGTTAACGATGGAGCCACCCAGGTGTCCCAGATTGTGAGCTTTTTGAAGGAAAAGAAAGTTTCTTATTCATCCTGGTGGACGCCCACAAATGTTCACTCAAGACTTGGCTCAGATGCTGCCCCTTCCCATAAACAGGTTTGCTTATGACTCCCTCTCACTGGGTTCAGGCCCCTTGCAGGTGGGAACGGTGTGCCAGGATGTCTCACGTCCCCAGTGCAGATAGAATTTGCACTCAGTAGATGCCAGCTAATGGATGCAAGTAAAGTTCTCAGCAGCCCAAGGCCTACAACATAGTAGGAGCTCATTAAAAGGTAGCTGCTGTTATCTTTATTAGAACCAAAAAAAAAAAAAAAAAAGTAAAGAAAGAGAGAAGAAGGAGGGGGAAAAGAAGATAGGCATCTAGTCACCCGCTTTGGCATGAAGTGTGGACATTGATTGCAAGACTATTTTAGAGAAACAAAATGGCCCTTTATTCATTTTGGGGAGGGGAGGAGGGTTAACAAGGGAGTCTTTTTCAAGTGTTTGCTCCATCTTGCTGCCACTTTACTATGTGTAGCTGCCGTTGCTATGGCAATTCTTTAAGCAATTGAATAGAACAGCACTGAGTTGTTGCAAACCGGCTCTAATTGCTCCCATGCACCAGGCCTGCCCACACGACCACTCTCTGCACAGCAATCCCTTTTTCAGATGCGTATTTTCATAAATCTCTGGGCATTGTGCAGCTCCCTGGCTCTCGTGACATTGCCATCCTCGGGCAGAGGGCACAAGAAACAGCTCTGAGTGCAGGAGAGGGGTCTGCCAATTTTCTCTGTGTGAGTGAGCAGGGCAGACCCCCGTGTTCAAGGGAGTAGTGGATGCAGGCACAGCAGGGCCTTAAAACCAAATAAAACATTTGTGGGATGGGATTTTATATGTATTTGCCATTGTTGGGCAATTTAGTCATCTTTTTAAAGCCAGCTGTCCCATCCCTGTGCCCTCTTGCCAGGGGACCCAGTTCACCGTGTAGTAAGAACTTCTGGTTTTAATCGAAATGAGATTGAGGAGAACTGAGGAAAGGAGTGTTAGCAGGTACTGTGGCTCTTGTGTCCCGGGCACTATCCTGGACACCTTCCCTGTACTCTGTTAGTCCACAGATATGTTGGGCTAGGGAATGGGGGTAGCATGATCCCTATGACAGATTAGGAAACTGAAGAGCAGAGATTTAGTGTAAAAGCCAAGGTCACAGCCACCAAGTGTACAGCTGGGATGAGACCCCAACTCTGACTGAGTCTGAGGCCTATGCCCATTTCACTGGACTACCTTGGCTCCCAGGGAGGAGGCTGGCTTTTGGCAACACTGGAGATCCGGATCTCACCTGACTTGTGGCACATGACATGTTGCCAACTCCTGTGTCCTTCAATATGTGAGGCCCTTCTTTAAAGAATCATGACACTTAAGGATTACTGTAGGAACAACTTTATCATAACAATGGCCCTTTTTTTTAAGCATTGATGATATACCAAGCTCAAGACCATATGACTACCACAGTTAATCTTAACCAGCACCCCCAAAGTCTGTGAACTTGATATTGTTCCCCTTTTATTGATGGAGAAGCTGAAGCTCAAGGAAGGTAAGTGACTTACCCAAAATCACAGCAACTAGAGGTGTAGAGCCAGGATTCAAATCCAGGTCATACTGCAAAGCCCTTTAACCACTAGGCCGCTTCCTTTGGGGCTTTTTTTGGAAATGGGTGCCCCATAGACACTTAAAACATTTCGTGTGAATATTTCAGGAAGTTTAATGACCAATGGGAAATTTTTCTTCCTATTCCTGAGTTATTTGTAAAGCTACTTTAAACTTAACATTGCATTAGTACCTAAAGGCACAGCATGGCTTAGGAATGCAGAGGGACTTCCAGGGTCACTTGGGAAACTGCATTTCTGTAAGCTGCTTCAGTGCATGAGGTCTGTGGTTTTTTTTTTTATTTTTTTATTTTTTTATTTTTTTATTTTTTTTTTTTTTGAGGTCTGTGTTTTTAAGTAAGAACCTTCACTTTAACGGCTCAGTTGTGCACTGCATTCTATGATAGAGTCGTGTTTTAAATTTTTTTTTCCTTTTTTCTTTTATTTTTTTATTTTTTAATTTTAATTTTATTTATTTATTCATGAGAGAGAGAGAGAGAGAGGCAGAGGGAGATGCAGGCTCCATGCAGGGAGCTTGACGTGGGACTCGATCCCGGGTCTCCAGGATCAGGCCCTGGACTGAAGGTGGCGCTAAACCACTGAGCCACCTGGGCTGCCCTCCTTTTTTTCTTTTAATGTAGTTTTTGTATAATAAAAAGGAGGAGACAAGAACTAAGTACTTTTCTCATAGAGATCGTATGACTCCTACTTTAGCAGCATGATTTTTTTTTCTTAATACTTTACAATGAACACTCTGATTCATTCATTCAAATAAGTTTTATTGAACCTACTATGTGTTAGACACTGTACAAGATGCGAGGAACAGAATAGTGTACCAGGAAGCTTTTAGCTGCAGGTAACAGTAATCCGGCTAAAATAATACGGGCTTTATGATCGGTCGTAGGAGGGTCTGAGGTAGACAGTTCAGTGATTGGTTAATTTAAAAGTTCTTTGGCGATGGGGTCAATAGAACTCACTAGCTGCTATGCTAGATGCATCCCCATGCCTCCCTTGTCCAGTCTTCTCTGTACTTTTATACAGAATTTTCTTTTTGTAAAGTTAATTATTCTCATTTTACAAATAAGAAAGTTGCAAGCAATGGCCTGCACTGGGTCACGCCATTAAGACCAAGCCAGAGGAGGAAAGGAGCTGGGTTCCAGGAGAGGTGGGCAGGACCACTCAATCAAGTGTTGCACTAGGATTGTTTTCCTAGATGAAGTTTTTGTTTTCAAGGCTGGTATTTTGAGATCTGCTGTCTCTGTGGGAATATCTCTGTTGTGTACAGCAGAGCTGTCTCTGCGTCTACATTTTCTTGTTTAACACATGGCTGTCTTTATAATGAGTGCCTTCTTTCTATGGGGTTATCAGAGTAACTCTGAATCTATTTTACAACTAAATTAATGATATCCAGGAAACATTTATTTGGCTCCTTTTCTATTTATAATATTGTTATGAACTAATTGCCTTTGAACGTTCCTACTTATAGGGTCCTTTGTACTAGTTAAAATCCATCCCACGTAGGTGAGTCCCTAATGCCACTCAGGGGGCTACCCAGTCACTTGTGAAGTTTATCTTCTCATTGTAATAACAGGAGCGATCATAAAAATTTACACCAGGGCAAAGGGCCACATAGAGATAACATCTGAAAAATAATAATGTGTACTTTTTTCTGATTATAAAAGTGATATGTTTTCATTGTAGAAATTTTAAAAAGACGGAGAAGCATATGGAAAAAAGGTCACTCACATTTCCACTACCCTGAGGCAACCAGCATTAAATTTTGGTGCATCTTTTCAAATGTCTTTATGTCTTTTTTACATAATTGAGCTTATACAGTCAATATAGTTTGTTTCTTCTCTTTTCATGTGGTCCTGATTGTACAGATTTTCCTCACGCCATGAGATATTGTCTTTATAAATAGTATATGATTCCTCTGATTAGTTGTGCCACAATTTACCTAACTCTGCCCTTTCCAAGAGAAATTTAAATTTTTGTTTTTGATGTGAACAAATGCCTCATTGGCATTTGAGGTTTTTTTTTCTTAAACTAAATTCCCAGCAATTCCAATACTAGCATAAAAGATATGCGTGTTTTTTTAAGATGTTATTTATTTATTTATTAGAAAAAGAGCGTGTGTGTGTGTGTGTGTGTGTAACAGAGCATGAGCAGAGGGAGAGGCAGAGGGAGAAGTGGACTCCCCACTGAGTAGGAAGCCTGATTGAACTCTATCCCAGAACCCCAGGATTATGACCTGAGCTTCACTGACTGAACCACATAGGTGCCCCAAGATAGGCAGATTTTTAAAGTTCTTGATATATTTACCAAATTACTTTCCATAAATGTTTTACTGCCGTCCATTCTTATCTACATTCCATTTACAGTCACCCTGGCTATAACTAAAGGCTTTACTTTTTTATCTTTGTTCATTTAATATGTGAAAAAAAAATAATTCTATCTTAATTTTCATTTCTTTGATTACCAGTGTCATTGAACTTTTCATGTTTATGAGCCAGATATTTATTATTTTTTAATTTCTTTTTAAAGAGCCAGATATTTCTATGTTGTGTCTTTTGCCCATTTCTCTGCTGAGCTCACCGTGTTTTTTGTTTATAGTTACAAGAGTTCTTTGTATGTTTTGGATATTAACAGTCTTCTTACAGATTTGTAGCAAATAATTTTTTCTGAACCAGGACTTCATTTTATTTTTGCTTTTTATTGCGAAGATTTCCAAATATACACAAAAGTGCAGAGTACAGATTCCCCCACCTCTCTATCACACAGCTTCTATTGCCATCAACATTCTGTCATAATTCTTTGTTTCCTATCCCATTCTGTCCACTTTTTTTTCCTGAAGTATATTTTAAGGCAAACACATATTTCATTTTACCCTTAAGTTCTATCAGTAAGCATCTTTTAAAAATAAGAATTTGACATTTTCTTTTTCCTTCAGCTTTTTTATTTAAGAAAATTTCAAACCTATGGAAAAGTTGAAAGAACAGCACAATGAATCGCCATTTACCTAAGTTCACTGACAATGTTTTAGACATTTGCATTATCTGCACTTTTTGTTTTGTTTTGTTTGCTGAACCAATTTGAAAGTAAGTTGCAGATATCATGACCCTGATGACCACTTCTAAATATTTTAGCCTCATCGTCCTCTAAGAAGTAGGACATTCTCTGCCATAACTAAAAAGACACTGTCACTCTCAAAATTTGACATCGATACAATAATATTATCTAACTTACCATGTATATTCAGTTTTCCTGGTTGGTTCCAAATTTTTTAAGTTTATTTATTTATTTTAGAGATAGTGCATGTGAGCAGGGGGAAAGGGCAAAGGGAGAAGGAGAGAGAGAAGCTCAAGCAGACTTCCTGCTGAGCAGGAAACCCAGAGTGGGGCTTG